>NW_009695297.1:0-42168 GCF_000703405.1 Apaloderma vittatum | reverse complement strand
TATTTGGGAGTCAGCATGGCTGTTTCATGACCCAAGGAGTAGGTGAAACTTCAGAGAGAGATGCGGGGGTGTTGGTTTTTATTTTCTTGCTCTTAGCCTCTGCTATTGTAGTTCTCCCTTTCCCGTTTGGTTGGAGGTTGAACCTGCGCTAAGGGCAGCAGCGCTTGTCCCCTTAAAAACTGCTGGTGTGGCTATTGCAAATTGCACGCTTGACTCCATAAACTGTTTTGCAATATCTAATTGTAATGGAGCTGAAAAGATAAAAATGTTCAGGCTTCTTTGCTGAAGTGCTTCTCGTGTAACTTTTCGTGGCCACTCTTCCTGTTGGTGCTGTAGGTGCACAAACTTGAGGCTCTACAGACCTCGTTGCCTGAATCATAATTTGAAAGCTGACAGTCCGTGCTTGTTGCTCATCTGGAAGAGCTGCTGCAGATGAGTTTATCATCTCCTCTGTGTTTTCTTTAAGGGACTTCTCTTGCTTTTCAAAGGCAACTTAAATAGCTTTCCTGGAAGAGAGGTCTAGCTCTAAATGCCACCCATGCCCAGGTGTTGGAGCACATGTAAAAATCAGCCATTGTTTGGAACCCTGTGATACACCCTAGGCATGGCTATTGTTAAGTTTTGAAATCTGCAATTTTCTGGACTTTTTTAGTTTAAGCTAGATCCATCCCTAACGTTATTTTAAAGTGGAGATTTGTATACTGTTAAATGTAAATAGACATTAAGTTTTATTATTAGATTAGGCATTTAATGAGTCCTGGATATAGGAAGGATTTAAGACTGGTATACTTACACCTCCTTTTTCCTTGCCTGTTCATAAAGTGATCTTGCAAGGCAATAGGAAAAGAAAAACAAATGACATGCAAATTCTTTAGGAAAAATAGTTAAAACATGCTAACTGGAATATTTAAATGCTTATTCTTCTCACTCAAACATGAACAGAGTTCATGTGTTGCCCCTTTTTCATTAGTTTTAATTTTACATTTATTTATTTAATTATTTAAACAAAATCCTAAGCTGGACTTTATGTAAACTCCTACATTTAATCTTTTGGTGGGGAAATGAGAAATTTAGTGAGTTCTTAAGTGTTCAACTACTGTATTGGTGGCTCATTAATCCACATTGGTTTAGACTGCTGTTCACTCATTGACGTGAGAAAGGGCATGTATGAAGATGCAGTAGCTAATTGAGTAGTGTGTTTGAATAACCACTGTTTCTGGCTTTGTTAATTTTGAATTTATTTTAAAGCCATGGATATTCACAGTAAATTTTTTCTTAAGTTTGTTGGGAGCAGGATTTTTTTTTTTCCCAAGAGAACACTTTTTTCTGTTGCATCATTCTAATTTTTTTACAGCATTACTTTGAGAAAATTAGTGCTTTTTAGCAAAATACACTAACATAATATATTCAAAGCAAGAAATCAGCAATATATATTTTTTAGTTTGTGCAGTACTCAAAAATTTTAGTAATGTGCAAATATCTTTAAACTATTTACACCTTTCCATTATCTCGCTAGATTTTAAGACCTTGCTGTTTACTTCCTGTGAGTGCCCTATGGGGTTTTTTGTTTTGTGGGTTTTGATGGGTTTTTTTTAAACCTTCAGGCCAAAGATTTTCATTATTTTATCAATCTACTTCTTAGTTGATACTAAGTGATTTTTAAATTTTTTTTATTCCTCTTCCCACAGAAGGAAGTGGATATAAGTATTAATATGAAAGTTAACATAAATATTTGGAAAGTTTTGCAATTATGAACCTGATTATGATCTTCCCAACTTGAATTGATAATTTTGTACTTCAAAATAGAAAAATCATAACATAAGTCACTTCTAAATTCACGCAGGACTTCTAGTGAATCCAGTGGATCAGATAAACCAAAACATTTGCTTTAGAATTTCTGTGTTCTTCTGGAGCGAAATTTTCTGTTGGTGGTGTGGATAGATGCTGTGGTCTGAAGTGTGTTATCACTTTAGTAATTTTGAAAGCACTTTGCCTCCTCCTGTTTCAAGCTAGTCCATATTTTGGTCAAGATCAAGAAGTAGAAAAGGAGGATGCTCCATCTGTTCTGAAACAGATATAGTGGCTCTTAGAAGAAAGTCTACCTCTAAATTGAAATATATATTCAGAAATCTATTGCAGAGCAGAGCTTTCTGTCGATACTGTCACACTTAGGTCAGTATCTTGCACAGGTAAACCCACTCCTTAATAAAAAGAATGTTCGTGTACTAGTTACACTGTCCCCATGCTCCCAAAAGCCAAAAGATTTTTTTTTTTCCCAGGTTCTCAGGAGAAGGGAGAATGATGCTTTTAATGCCAAACAGCAGTCAAGTGTGTATCTTTTTCTTCATCTGTTTTATCACCTGTCTCTTAATGGTATGTTTCAGCTCTCAGGCAGAGGAGTATTAGTTAGAGCAGTATTAGTCAGGGATTGTAGTTGGGTATGACCTGAGTATTTCTTTAAATAAAGGGTCATATGCTCATCTGTAATGCTGGCTCTGTGGAAATCCAGAGCCTGTACGATGTGCAAGTGTTGCTAGTATGTTCTTTAAGTCCTAAATTATGTTCTCCATACTTCAAGTCCTAAATTCATGACCTCTCTAAACAATTCAAGAGAAGGTAAAATACGTTTTGAAATAAACTCAGAGGAAAATGCTTGCACTTTTTTCTTTCTGGAGTTACCAGATTTAAAACCTGTGTCTTCATTTGCATGGTGCCTGTTTTGCATCCAGGTTGAGAGTGTAACTAGGAGACCCTTGAATTAGCAGTGAGAGAATAATTCCTTCCAGAGTATTAGTGGTGCTAGACTGTGCTCTGTTTTTACACCAGCAACTCTTCAATTTTCATTAAGGTTTTGATCCCAGCTATGTCAGTGTAATTAGAGTAAATTTGGCTGTGAATACTGAGTATTTGTTTCAGAAATTGATGTTTTTGTGAAAACGTGTAAGAAACTACCGGAAATGTAAAATGCAAGAATGTTCATGAGTTACCCCTTAAATTTATTGTCCCTGATTTTTTATTTTTTATTTTTTTCCTGTTGAGATATACAGATTTCTTCTTGCTTTTTTTGGTGTGTAATCAATTTGTCAGCCTCACAGTCTTCTGACCTGAAAATGATCGTTCAAAATGCTGCTCTTTTTTTTTGTTTGCTTCGTTTGTTTTATTTTTAGATTAATATAACTTAATGTTGCTGACCCACTTACCATTATGTAAAAACCTGAACAGAAATTGTCACTGAGGTAGGAATTCATGAAGGCTAACACTAGAGGGCAATTCAAAGCAGCAGCATTTCCCCCCAGAAATGCTACGGGTGCCTGTGGCCCTTTTTTGAAAAAGAGGGAGCCTACAGAGACTTTCCCAGGGTCTCCCCCAGGCAAGCTGGTCTTTGCCATCACCCTTCTAAACTCACTGATTTTAATTCGCTTTTCGTATTCTTGAGCGCTCCACTGAGTGAGGAGGAAGTTAAGCCTGTTCTTAGGTTTTGCTGGATTAGAAGTTAAGCAGCATCTCCTGCAGTATCTTGCCTCACTCTTGCCACCATCAGAACTTATTCAGGGGCGGCGTTTGTTTGTTTTTAGTTTGCTCTCATGGGGTCCGTTGATCCCTTTAACCGAAAGGGTTTGAGAGGTAAGGTAACATTGCACTGAGGCTTAAATGAGGCTTTTTGTTAAGTATCAAGGAAAATGGGATATATGTTTAGTAAAATATATCCTTACAAAATGCTGCAAAGTTACACAAATTAATAAGATGGCATAATTAATTAATTTAATTGTAAAACAAACCAAAAAAAAAACCCACCCCAAAACACACCACAAACAGGGTAAGGCATCAGGCAAGTACTTAATTTTCATTATTTTGTCAAGGAAAACACAATATGCTGAATGAAGAAATATTACTTGAAGTAAGATGAGCAATCAGGTGCTGTATTTAACATTTAGCTGAGATCATCTGTGTATATTGTGTAAAATTCAAGCAATTTATTTGACAGTGCATTACATAATAAATTACAGTTTTCACAGTTGCAGTGTTCATTATAGATTTACAGAACTTCCTGAATGCTTGTAAATAATAACCTGTAATGCAAATGGTGATGTCATGGTTCTTGAAAAGCATTCAAGAATTCTTATTTTAGCAATGCAAATTCTCTCATTATGTTGAAATGTATGCACCCAGCCATGTAAATGCTTGTGCCACGGTACAAATTTCAACACAAGGGCATTTTCTAAGTGTGTATGTGTGATTATACCTATCTATCTAATTTTATATACATGCATATCATGTAATAATGCATATTTTGTGTGTACTTATGTAAAAAAGCTAATCTAAGATTAAAATGACACGATCATTCCAACATTCTACCAGTTTTTCAGGTAGCATTATCTTTGCATTCTTTTGCACAACTTACTATAAATATCTAAAGCTTATTCTTGCTTTAACTGCTCTTGAGTTGTAGGGTTTGTTTTGTTTGTTTGTTTGTTTATAAAGAATACTTACTTACAGTCACTCTGGCAGGGCCACAAATCAAAAGAAATACTACAGCACCTTGTTACAGTAAACATTTACACCTGTTTTCTGCAGGTCTGATCGGCAACTCCAGTGCAAATTGAAAATATGTAATCTGCTGGCAGCGATGTGCCCAACCTTAATCGGTGCTGGAGCCTTTGGAAGAGACAGATTTGTGTCATCACACAGTATATAGTCCAACAATGACTGACCTTGATGAATCTGTGAAAGAAGAAAATAGTTTTCTCACTTCTTATTTTGCAAAATGCACAAAAGAGGGGGGAAAACCCACAACCCCCCATGTGTGGAATTTAACCTATTGAGGTTGTTAGATTCTGTGGGGTTTAGGGGAGTGTTTTGGTTTTGTTGGAGGGAGGGTGTTGAGAAATTACTTGATAATCATGTGCAGCGAAAAAGAGGACTTAATCACACACACAGACACACCAACTCTTCATTTTGAGAAAGTAAATATTACACCAAATCCAGCTGAGTACTCAAGTGCTTGAACCAAGCATACATGTAAGCTTTGAAGGAACTGAATCCTTAGTCTTTTGCAGATAGGACACTACCAATTTAAGAATAAGCATTTTGATGCCAGGATGACTGGGTTTTGGTTTGTTTGGGTTTGTTTTTCTTTTCCCAGCTTGCTTTTAGTGCCTAAATCAAAGCGAGAAGTTCTGTTGTTAAGTTAACATTAAGGCTGTCTTCAGAAATTTCTTTATTTGAACAAAGCAAGAACAAATGTGCAAGCCCCAGCAAATGTGCAGACCGATATTGCAATATTGGTCTGTTCTGTCTTTAAGCAGGTGGTTTCATGTGGCAGGCTGGAAGAGAGACTCTTTTTCTTCCCAGCTTTTGACAAAAAGATGACGCATATGACTCAGAATTAGAAGGGGAAATCTGCCAGTTTGCATCAGTTCCTTAACTTGTGGGCTGCTATTCACCACAAGGAAAATCAGTATACTCGCACCAGTGCTTCTTGAGAGATGAGGAGTAATCATTTCTTTCAGAAAGTGTAGGATGCTCAGAGTAGGCCTTTCGTATATTACAGTAGGATTTTCCTATTATGGGGTGTTTTTCAATTATACTAAATTTTTAGAAGCAACCCCTAAATATTTTCTTAAATGCTACATTTAATATTTAGAATAGGAATCAGACATAGCTTAATGTAGAGTGAAAGCAAAGGAGTCTGCTTCCTTTTGAAGACATAACACTTCTGTTTAGCTGTCACTGAAACTCAAAAGATATTGTAGATCTCCACAGTTGAAAGGTAAGATTGGGGTTTTTCTTTAATATTTTTTAATTTAATTCTGCATATCTTAATGTCCAGTTCCAGCTTTTAAGTAAGTTAGTAGGACTTAAAAAATATAGTAACTTTGAGGGCAGAAGGCATCTGTTTTGAAGAGGAAAATAATTACTTGAAGTAAGATCTGATTTTCTAAATGTCATGCTTTAGACCTGCTAACAAAGATAATGCACAACTTGGTGATAATTTTGATTCTTTCGTATAGATTTGGGTTGTGATGGAGAGAGATTTGCAGTACTGATGTTTGCTCAAAGAATGTATTGTCAGCTACCCTTTTATTTAAAAAAGAAGTTAAATGCTAATTGTTCAGAGATTAATGTTTCTTTTGGTTTGTGGATATTTATTAGACAATTTGATAGGGCTGAGAGTACAATTTTTAAATTTTGTTTTTACTACTAGTGTGCTTTAGGTATTGGTTTATAAATCTTAATATATTAACTTCTGGTTAATTCAGCATGGTTTTACTTTAAGCTCATTAGTGAAATATTGAAAATCTAGCTTAATATAAAGCCATAAGAGGTACCCAGCATCTTCTTTTTTCTTTTTTCTTCCCTCCCCAGTGCATAAAGTTCCTTTCATTTAGCAGACTATTGTTTTGAAAAAGCATATCCATTTTTTACTTGGAAAAATGAACTTTGCTGCTTAGGAATCTGTGTCAGCCTTAGAAAGCAGTATTTCATTTTGCATTCGCTGGGTTCTGTGAGTAGTGAGTCTCACTGATGGGGAGGTGGGGAACCAACCCATAAACAGGGTTGAAAGGGAGTACATGCATCTGTGTATTAGATGGTATCTCATCTATGAATATTTCACAAAAGGATGGGAGGAAGATTTAAAACAGCCTTGCTGCTAGTGCGTAATTTCTCAGCTACTACTGAATAAACCATAATTTCAGTAGAGAATATGACTAGGAATCTGCACCCCAAAGGTGTTAAGGACACTTGAAATTTCTGCTGAAGTGACTAATGAAATAATGAAGTTGTAGAAATACAGCTAAGGGTTGGAAAAGTTACAGCAATTTACTGGGAGGTGTTCCTCTGCTGTTAACTAGTGGATTCCCTTAAGGGCCGAGTTGATTTCTTCGAACATTTCAGTCTCACCTTTCGTAAGTCACAGAGTTCTCTGGCATTTTGCAGGAGTCATGTAGGGATGATGTCAAGAAGAAGACAAATATACTGCCTGAGCCAGAAGGCAGGCTTACAAAAAGCAACTTCTTTCAGGACACGAAAAGCTCTTTGTTCTGTGGCCTTGGTCTTTTTGTGCTTTGACCCTTATTTTATAGCATTGTCACTCTGACCCTAAATCTTTGGAAGCAGACATGCAGCAAATTTAGCCCTTTACAAGTGGGGTTGCTTTCTGAGCTATGGGCCTGGTTTTTGTCTTTAAACATTATAGTTGATACAGCACCGAGATGTAACAAAATCAAAACTTAAGATTTGTGTGTTTGTGTAGTGCAAGTAGTATTATTTACATATCAGGCTTTTTTAAAAAAAATAATTACTATATTGCTGTCCTATGATTTATTATTATTTACCAATTTCAGATAAGATAGCAAGAGTGAAGGCGGTCTGGTTAACACCGACTAGTGCATTTTCTACTTTCCCTGCAGTACTTTGGAAACTGATCCTGTGCACAGACCACCAGGATTCCTGCAAAATGCTACTTGAGTATTAAGTATTCTGTTGAGGACAAGATTTTTTTTGCTGTGCATTACAGAGTTAGAGGATTTAAACAGCAATACCTGCATGGCTTGCTTTCCTAAAAGACGGAGTGGGGTGCCAGCTTCAGAGAGCACAAATTTTACACTAGACCTGTGACTTGCTTCCTGGGCTAAATGAAAAAGTCTTACAAGAATTTAGTAAAACTGATTTTTTTACTTCTTTTTTTGCTTCAAATTCTTGAAGAAAACTAGAAATTAATGAAAAGGACAGAAGACTTAGCTGATATGCTTTGATTTATTTTTTTTCTTCAATTTCTTGTAAAAATTTAGAAACTAATGAAAGGGACAGGAAACTAACAGGTGGTGTTTTGATTATTATTTTTTTATAAGAATCTAATATATTTAAGAGGAGAACCTGTTTTGTTATATTAACTTTATATTATATAGCTGGGTTTTATTGCACGGGTACTGTTATTTGGGAGAGAGTTGTTCCATTTTCTCTTTTACCAGCAGCAATTCTATGTACTTGAGGTTTTGTAAACTTGAACTGTAATCATAGAATAATATTTTTCTGAAGATAATTTTATGATAATCTAAAGATATGTTTATTGGAGACCTTGAAAAAAAAAATCTAGATTTTTTTTTGTTGTTGTTAATCTGTAAAGGTGTTACAATTTTTTAAAAAAAAATGCTAATATAGAAACTGCAGTTGTATTTTAAGACAGACCTAGCTTTCTTTTTAGCAGATCCTCTAGATTGTGTATTAATAATTTTTGTAATAAAATCAGGGGGAAAGGAATATTTTTAATGACCACTATAATGAAATATAAAACTTACTTTGTATAACTTTTAGAAAATAGCTTCTTCGTTTTTCTTAATTTTGTATGTGTCCTTTCAAGCAGAAAGAATGCTGGTACAGATTGAAAGTGTTCACACAGTTTTGTTCCTGTATGCATGCCAAAGGTGCAGGGAAAACAGATTTTTAAAAGTTGTGTGCAACCTGTACCAGTGCAATCAAGAGGGATCTGGAAAGCTTTTTGGAAATACAACTTTTACAAACTCTGTTACGTTTTACAGGTCCTCTGTAAAATATTTCAAGTAGCAGTCTAGTTAATGCATCCACATCTGACAAAACACTCTCTAGAAGCTGGGAAAAGAGGTGGGAGGAGTTAGTCTTATTCAATTTTATTTTTAAGCTCTAGTTGATGCTAACTTATGCTGATAATATACTAAAATATATGTCGATAATATTTATGTTCTAGATGACCTTCCTTTTAGTTCTGCTTTTTTAGAGCAAGCTATTTAAACTGTTAGACGTCCTGTGCTTGTACCAGTCAGAACTGACTACCTTCTGTTTCTTGCATTCCACATAAATCCACTGCATTTTGGTTGCTGTTCATCACTCCAATAGATGCAGCAGTATTGCAGTGCAAAATAAATGTCTTCACTTTAGTTTGGTTTTGTGACTGCAATGAGGGGGGGGAAGTGCATTTCATACAAACGAAAGCATAAGTCTAATATAAGCAGTGGTTGGAGTGCTGAGATGATGTAAAAAAAGTTGTAAAATTAAATTTGATGCTGATAGACGTCCACATTTCCAGGTATTTTTATACTCCTGAATTTCTTAATGGTTTACTTCCTGGTTTTTATTTTTAGCTGGCTTTGTTATGTTTATCTTCTGCAGTAGTTCTCCAGCTAGCCTAAATATGTTTGTTCATGATCCTTGGAGAGATGGCTGGACGCATGATATAGAGTCTCCAAATTTAGTAATAGTAGCTTTCAGTTATCCCCTTAACTTTCATAATGAATATTTTGCATTGCAAGCAACTTGTGTAGCTCCCTTCAACTTTTTCGTATGGTTATATGGAGGAAAATTGTTGATGTGATCAGGAAACAGTTAACAGACAATCCCTTTTTTTTGTCACAGTTTGTGTGCTCGACCTTACCCAGAGCTTACAACCAACACTCGAGATGGGTGCTAGTTATTTCTGTTCAGATATTCATCTTTGTGTTCAGAAAATTATCCAAAGCATTAATTGTGCCTTTTTAACGCAAATTGATGACAAGTCTTGGAAATACTCAGCTGCTTGGTAGAAGGTATGGGAGGATCTGTTATCCATGGGAAGCTCAGTTCTGAATGACTGCTCCTTTGGGGGATGAAATTGGATTAATATATTGCTGAATTACGGTCGTTTGATTTAAAAACAAACAAACAAAAATGCCAACCAAACAAAAAAACTACCCGAGCACAGAATTGCTAGGTCAGAGTTAAATTGCTTTTCAGAACTACAGCCCTAAACAAGAATTCAGAATCTTACTGTTACTTCAGGAGAATAGCAGTTAAGGTGTATAGTTTATTCTCTTAATTCTTCCTCCTCTATGGCCACAAAGTAGCCTCAATTAAGTTAACTGAGTATCATAGGTTACACCTGGACCAAATAATAATAGTAGCCAAGAGTACACTGATGCTTTTAAAAAAAA
This sequence comes from Apaloderma vittatum, assembly GCF_000703405.1. Taxonomy (NCBI): domain Eukaryota; kingdom Metazoa; phylum Chordata; class Aves; order Trogoniformes; family Trogonidae; genus Apaloderma; species Apaloderma vittatum. The sequence continues at coordinate 32,224 of NW_009695297.1, read as the reverse complement.
TACTTTGAAATATTTCAGTTCAATCTTTTCTCCCTTTTAAAATATCTGCACATCACCTTAAAGGCTGCTGACACTAAGGATTGAGGGGAAAAAGGAATCCTTAACAAAAACAACTCGAAGGCAGGAATAGAAGAATATACTTCTAAAAGTTTTAAGAATGATCAAGAGTTATAAATTCCAGTATTTTTGCAGTATAAATGTTAGTGTTGAGTAAGCATATGGCAAAAATAAAGTGAAACTACTATTTAAACTGATGGGGCAGGGGGAAGTAAACAGTGTGTAATTTAGATAGAGCTACATACACTTTTAGATCTTACAGTTTTGGTGCTGGAGAATAGAAATGTTCAGACTCCTTAATAGTGAAGTGAGATCATCTCTAATTCTGTCTCTGCCCAAATGAATTTAGTAAAAAACCAAGTAAAAAAAAAAAAGTATTTGCAGCAAGAATTGAACTGTCAGTGTGTTAGTTCTTACTGAATGGTTTATTAGTGGCACTGAAGTGTGAGCTTTGAGAGTAGAACTTTGCAAATTCACTGGCACTTCTCAAAAAAAATGTCACTGCAAAATGTCCTTTCTGCTGTAGGAGTAAATTACTCTCTTCATGGAATGCACAGAACAGGACACACTTGTCAAAGCTGCCCCACTTCATACTGTGCCATCGGAGTGCAAACCTTGTCTCATTTCTGCTTTAAACTAAGAAGAAGCTAAACTGGGAAAATTGAGATGTGGAGATGCACTTTCCCCTGCCTGTGCTGTGGGGGAGAGTAGCACTGGGACAGGTAGTGCAACGCTTTTAGACTGTGGAGCGCCAGGAGTCTTTTAGTCTTCCACCTTCAGATTTCTAATTTTAAACTGAAATAAGGTTGGCAAAGGGTCACAATGAAGAGTGAAGCTTTTGTAGGGAATCTGTGTTGCTTTGTATTAATAAGGAACACAAGCAGTGGAATGGGATGTGACGCTGTCAGTTGGGAAGGTGTTTAGGCCAAGAAAGATCAAGAGAGTGCTTTTGTTGTATGAGCAAAAGGCACAAGGTAGACGTTTAATTTTATATTGTTCTTGAGTGTGTGAGACAATATACAGTATTTAATAGAAAGCTTTTGGTATGTTCCCCTCCCAAATCACTGAACTGTCCGATTGCTGGCTAGCAGTACCTTTCGGGATGCAATGTTACGTGGAATTTAAGGAGCCTATAAACAATTATAGAAACCAGAAATTCAGTTGTAGCTGGTTTTCATGTGATCATAAACTCTTAACCATAAACCAATAAAAATTGAACATGATATTTTATATTAGGCTTGGCCTTTGATAAATCAATCAAGAAATACTGAAATGAAGGAAAGGCTCCTTCCTTGATTCAGGAACACCCCAATCACAAAAACACACACCCCTTTTTATTTATTTTTTAAGTGGTTATTTTTTTTAAACAGTTTACTTCTTTTTGTCTAACAACATTCCTCACTTCTGTTTATGTGTGGAGAGCTGCCTTTGGAATTTCAGTTCTGCATCTTCAGAATCCTTCCTTCCATCTTCCTCAGCAGAGCTCTTGCTTTCAGGGCCTTGGGGGGAATCTAACGGAGCTGCCCACAGACATGATTCCCAGCTTTTATTGAGGGTCTCATCTGTTTGTCTGTCTGTCTGTCTTGCCCACAGACCCTCATCTTAAGACACCAGGATAGAGGTAGAAGAAGCACTGTTGATGCAGGACTGTATTAGCTGTGTGACAAAACGTCCAGGCAGGAAGCTTTGTGCAGGAATTCCTGAATTTCAGTAATTTCTGGTTTAGCGATCAGCACGTTTGTCATCTTAGTCTTCCTATTTTTCTCCTTTTTCTGTTCTTCAACCCCTTCTCTCGCATACAATGTCTTCAATTTTATATAAAAACTTGCTTATTTTCCTTATTATAGAACTGCAGTCCTAAACAAGAAGTCAGAATCTTACTGTTACTTCAGGAGAATGGCCTTACGTATTAACTTTGTATTTTCCATGTTGCCATTAAAAAAAAAAACAGTCATGTTGGGTTGGTTTTTTCTGTTTATTTGTTTGTTTTGGTGCATTTCTCTTAGTGAAGTAAAAAAACCCAAACAACCCACAACAAAACACCAAACATAACACTCATCCTCAATCCTGTAATGCATGTGAGGTTCTATGTTCATGTTTAGGGACGGAGGTGGGACAGGTTTACCTGCAAGTTCTTTTACTAATGTACTTACTGTAGAAAATAGCATAATAGTTCAGCAAAGACTTCATTTCATAGTGTTTGCAGTTTCATTTTAGAGGGATTTACTTATGCAACAGAAAAAAATTCCATGCTTAAGCCAGAAGCTGAAAAGAACTAGGCAATTGAAACAACAGTATTTAAACACATGTATTTTACAAATGAAGAATTTGCCTGAACGTGAAAGTGAAATATGTACTGACAAAAATATTAAATGTTGCAGCTGTCTTATTACTTAAATAATTTCCTTTCAGTCTTTTAATGTAAATCTACAGGGTAGAAGCAGGATTTTCTCTTGCTGGAGAACATCTTTCATATTCTCCTCCCAAAAAGTTTTGAGTAAATCTCTCGCTACTGACTAGCACTTTTGCTTGCTTGCCTTCCCCATGATATCTATGTGGTGGAATTCACTTTATCTCTTCCTCTCTTGGGTAAGTTGTGCCTATATAATCTAGTTGGCCTGTTTTAGCTGTCTGATTTCGAAAAACAAACATAGGTAGTAAGAGGGGAAAACAGTGTAAATATACTTGTGTGTGTATGAAATATACCAGAAATGGCTCTCTTGCACAGTTCCAGAAGTGGTGTTTGTACCTAGGTAGCTCTACAAAAACCTGAGTTTTGCTACAGCTACCTGTAAACTTAACACCAACAAATCTTACTTTAATTGGCATGTTTGTAGCAACCAGCAGAGACCATCCTGCTGTATTATGGTAGGAGCAAAAATAGGAAGGGAGAAGACTCACCAAACTTTCCCCTTTTGTGTCCTGCTAAACCCTTTTTGTGCTAACAGGTAGCCCTGTTAATTTACAGAAGTTGTTTTATCGTGAACTGACGAGAAGGCTCTTAGAATGGAGTGGAATGCTTGGGCCATGCTGTGTAAGTAGCTTTTGTGTTAATAATTTGGTATAAAAACAGAGTAATTCATGTTATCTAGGGAACTAGTAAAAGTACTGTACTCATTTAAAATGCTGACATACTTCAGTATAAGAAAATGGTATCTGGCAAGGATGGAAACTCTGAGTCTCTCACCTACTTCAAGTAGCACAGTCATTATAGGCTGGGGACAGCGAACTCTTGCTCCTAATGACAGATAAGTTACTGGTAACAATGGTAACAATCCATTGTGGATTTTTTAATTATTTTTTTCCCCCTGAAATGAATTAAGAAGTGCTTGTAAATCTGTTTGTGCAAAAATTGGTACCTGCAGAGGTAACATATGGCTTGAGGACTGATACAGGGCTTGCAGAAGCTTATTTTGAAATTAGCTCTTATTCTCTTACATATCTAACCAAAAGTTAGATTAGAAAATAACCCAGACGTTTTTGTTTTGTTTTGAATTAAACATCTGCATAATTTTTAGTTCCTCTAATCAGACATAAAATTGTTTTGTTCCTCATTTGTGTCCCATTAAGACATTACGCAGAGTTGACAAAGTCGAGAGCTTCACTATAAATAAAGAGTCAGCTCAGCAACGGACAAATATTTTATAAACATTTTGTAATTTATTAATACAGCTGATGTTAGTACCTGAAAACTAATGTTCGGTAAGAAAATTCTCCAATCAGCTTTCAGCACATGTTTCTATTTCCTCGAAGTACGGTAGACACCTTGGCATAACGTAGCAGCACATAATGGTTTGTGGGTTTTGAAAAGGTGCAGGCCATATTGTGCTGCCTCAAAAATACAAGGATTTCATCACCCTGAAGAGAAATACCACTTAAAAATTAGTCAATCTTGCTGATTGATGCTGATGTCTGTCATACTTTAGCAGCACGTAAATATTGGTGTTAAGACTGTAAATATCTCCAGTATTAACTGTGCTGCTGAAGTAAGGCTAGCCACTTCTGCATGTGAGTCATGAAAAAGGATGTTTCGTGTATTTCCTGATGCCTTTTTGTTGTTAGAATTCATGTGTTGATTGTTCATTATCACTTTCTTGGCTTTTGATTGTATTTTCATTTATTCAGAAACAATATTTAGAACTACTTGGTATCTGATGGTAGATATAGAATAGACGTGTATAACTTTGAATGCTTTGGTTTACATGAAAGCTGCATTTATTAAAGGACCCATCTCAAGCTACACCTGTATAATAGTGCTTTGGTAAGTGTGTTTTCATATATTTTAAAAATTATGTTACTTTAAATGTCAGTATTTCTTCATTGAAAATCTTAAGGCAAAGAGTTTATTTTTACAGCGTTTTCGTAAGGAATGGAACTGGGAAATGTTTTTGTCATGATTTTAGCAAAGTGAGCATGTAAGGCAAAAAGTGTCTTCCAAAATTTTAAACAAAACTTATTAAACATTTCATTTCTTAAATCACTGTGTTTATAGACAGGTAACAATATTATGGTTAGAAGTTTAAACTGTATCTGACTTAATTTACTAATTTTTTTTGGTGTCTTCTACTAAGGTGTTTCTCTTGCAGGGGAATCTTTTATTGAGATGATTGAAATCTCTGCAATTAGAATGGAAATTACTTGGGTTCCTTTCCTCTGAAAAGCTGTGTGCAAGAACTGTGGTGAGTCAAATGTAGACTAATGGTTATGTAAATGTCACTAATTTTAGATACAGTCAAGATCTGAAAGTGTGTTTCCTTTTAAGATTTTATTTTCTTCACTATCATGACTCAGTATCACTTGCTAATCTCACATTATTAGCCGTTATATTTTAGCATTAAAATACACATACCTTCTTCAAGTAAGTGCTCACAGATTCAAGTTTATACGTCATATAGGTGTTTTAAAAGGAGAAAAAACGCTTATCTGCGCTAGGAATTTGTTTTGTCTTCAGGCTTCTGGTGCAGTTGCACAGGTACAAACATGACCTAGATGAATATGAATCCAAGTTGTTATAATTCATAGATCTACATTATTTGACTGTAGAGAATTCCAGTCTGGTGTACGTGCTGTTAAGAATCACACTTTTCTTGTCTGTCCCGGCTATGGATTTGAACTGGTGAATTTACTGATGGCTAAAATTTCCAATCTAGTTGAGACCTGAGCAGTTCTCAATAGTAAAGCTGCTCAGTATTAGATAGCCTGCAGCTTTTCATAAAGTAAACACTTCTGTGTGTACATTTACCTACTACAGGTCTCTTAAGATATGTGGCCAAAATGAGTTTTACTACTCAGAAAAAATATGCTAACTGGCTCCAAGTTGATTAGCTTTCTTGCTGAGGCTTCTTTAAGTAGCACTATGTTACATTTGCTTATCTCTAACTGCTTAATGCTGATGTCCTGCACATTCATTTCAGCCATTTGAAAACTTAGAAATGCTTGGAAAGACCAGATTCTGTGTGATAAAAAAAAAAAAAAGTTTTTATTTCACTATTCTCTCCCTTTAAAGCTCAGTGATTTTTGTTAGCAGGCCATGATGCTTGCAGAGGGCCATCCATCCCTGTTAGTCTTGTAGAACCAGTATTTTAATGCATCTAGGCTCTTTCCCCAGGACTTCTATGAGTAGATGAGAATCTAAAGAGCTGATTGGAAAGATCCAAGAACATGCAACAAGTCAAGTCAGTCTGTTTTTTATGTGTGACTTTGTCAAAATCCAGCGGCCAAACCATTTGTTCCTGACTACTGTGCTGGTGCAGGCCTTTGTGTGAAGAGCGACACGGACTCCTTCCTCCTGGTTCCCCCTGCAGACCCTGTTTGTAACTGGCACAAGGTGGGGGATGGCGAGCAGTGGGAAGAAGAAGAAGGGGAAATGTTGGGCTCCCTTGTTTGCTGTCCCTGGGAGCTTGTAACGGCTTAGTGACATGATGAAAACATTACTTGAGCGTTTGCAGAACTAGAGCTCAACTGTGACAAACCAAAGTTCCCCTCTGGATTAAGAAAATTATTTCAAGTGTTATGAAGGCCTACTCGAATTACCCAGTTCCTAAACCTCTGAAAAAAAGGTCATATTTCTCACATGGTTACAGTTGCCTTCAATAATATTAGCAATTGTGTTTTCCAGAGGTTTACCTGCATGGGTAGTGCTGTAGCCCATGGCTGAATGGAAGTCACTCTGCGTTGCAGCTCTGGGGCACTAAGGACTGTGCCTTGTGTAAGAAAGGAAGGCTCACTATTTTCAATCCAGGTGCTTATTTTCCACTAGGTTTAGGAACTCTGGGGGGAAAAAGTGTTTCATATAAAAGGGGAAGAAAAGATAGGCCTGCTTGAACATAAACTGAGACTAGTAACTGTATAGGAGTGAAGACAACTGGTGAGAGGAGCTTATCTAAAAAACTTATGTTGAAAGGTTGGAGCTAGGAACTGATAGGGGAAGGACAGATCTGATGAAATGGAAAATTGGAAGGATTGGGACAGATTGGACAAAGATTTGGGGGTTGTGTTTGTTTCTTGAAATCAGAAGAAGCAGCAGCCTGACAGAAGGGATCTGGGCCTGAGGCAAAGAGAATGAGTCGGCCTTGGGGAAAGGGACGTGCACACCTGGGATCATTCCTAACGTTCACTAGGGCACTCTGCGTTTCAGAACCAGAAGGGAGTGCAAACTGTTAAGTAGTAGCTTTTGGTGTCGTTTGTGAAATCACTGTCAATTTCATCCCCCCTCATACTCCACACAGAAGAGGACAACCTTATTAGTGCTCTCAGTTACTTCATGAGTTTTGGTCCTGGAAAGGAATCCCAGAGAGTTGAGGTTGGAAGGGACCTCTAGAGATCATCTAGTCCAAGCAGGGTCAGGCAGAGCAGGTTTCTGGGGTTTTTTTTTGTAGTCAGGTTTTGCATATCTTCAAGGATGGGGGATTCTGCAACCTGCCCTGTACAGATAGAATTTCCTGCATTTCATTTTTTGCCTATTGTTTCCTGTTCTGTCCCTGAACACAACTCAAAAGAGCCTGACTATGTCTTCTTTACTTTCCCTTACCTGTCAGCAGGTGTTTATAAGCTTTTACAAGATCACACACATGCAAACTTTTTCTTCTCCAGGCTGGAGTTCCAGCTCTCTTGGCCTTTCTTCATGTGAAAGGTGCTTCAGTTCTCTTTGTGGAAGTAAATAGAAGGTTTCAGCTGATGTGGGAATTTGAACTCGTAGGGGAAAATGTTTTTGGGAGAAAAACGAAAAACACAACTAAATAACTGTAAAAACTGCAACAAGATTCTGCAATCTTCATTTGCCCCCTTGTGTTAGTGCAGTATGAAGCAATCTTCATGATCATACAGAATATTTAATCAAATGATGGAATTGGCCTAGTGTGGTGCCGAGCCAGGGCAGATGTTTGTGGGCTCTGCAAGCGAGAAACTCGATGCTGCTCCTGTCGGTGCTGCAGAAATGGGTAGAAAATTCTGTAGGCAACGGAACAAAGACTGCAAAGCTTGCTGTGACAGGACAAGGAGTAATGGTTTTAAACGAAAAGAGGGTACATCTAGGCTGGATATAGGGAGGAAGTTTTTTACAATGAGAGTGGTGAAACGCTGGCACGGGTTGCCTGGAGAGGTGGTGGAAGTCCCATCCCTGGAGGTCAGGCTTGATGGGCCTCTGAGCAACCTGAGATGTCCCTGCCCGCTGCAGGGGGGCTGGACTAGATGACTTGTAGAGGAACCTGCCAACCCACTACCTTCTATGATCCTGTAAGTAGAGTAAACCATGTCCTCATGGTTATAACAAATGAGACTTCCTAAGAATTGAGCCTGGTGTTTGCTTTTCTGCCTTTATTCTTAGATGATGCTGAACAGGTTACCAGGCCATTGTTTTCAGGCTACTTGTATTCTTTGCTTCAGAGGTGTCTGACTTCAGACGTTCCTGTCTGACAGAAACACTGGCTGTTCACATTCGCAGCTGAGTTTCTTAGGAGCTGTCAGTTCAGTTGAAATACTAGATAGTGTGTTAGGTCTGTTGACAGGCTCCTGACTTCTGGGAAGGGTACCTCAAACTCTTGCATACTACTGTACATTCTACATCTGCATGTCACATTTAAAATAGGGGTCATAGACCCTTACCTTGATAGGCTGCTGGTTTTTTTATTTGCTTAAAAAACAACAACACACTTTTGTTTAGTAGCTGTACTGCAGTAATGCACTTCCTCATGGAATTTTCTATGGCACTTATTAATTCTGAACTTGGAGGAAGAGGTAAGTGTTTTGCATCCTTTAATGACCAGATCTGCAATCAACTTTCCTTGTTACCAGCTCAGGATGAGAAACCAAGTTTTCATGCTCTTGATTCATGGACTATTCATCCAGTCTGTGAACTCCAAAATACTCTGATTTGTGTCATATCTTGTTACTAATTAATTTATTAAACATTTGTCCCATTTATGCCATGTGATTTCATGAGTAACGCCTTCAATATTCTGCAAAACCTTTTATACACCGAAGGCAATGTTCATGTTTGAGTTTCAGCATATCTTACAATAAATTTACCCTTCAAGATCTACTTGCAGAAAGAATGAACTAGTTAAATTGTTTCTTATGAACAGTGATTAAAAAATGTATCTTTAAATTTTTTAAGTGATTTACACCGATGTCTTTCGGACTTCTACAGGTCATTGTTCTTCAAATTTCAAGGACAGTTTCCTTGGTACTGCATCAGGCACGCTTTACTGAGTGAGAGTTGTTCTGTATTTCATATTCAGATAGAGAGATCCCAAAACGTTTAAGCTTTTCTCTTAATCCTGGTATTGTATTAAGTATCGGGGGAAGTCTCTCCTATCAGGTAGCAATACTAGCAGTAACGTTTGAAACTTGAAATATCCAGACTCCCTTTATGTTCTTCATCACCACCTCCTGTCACAGAAGCCACAGGAAATGGCTGATAGAAATACATCCGAAGTGGTAAGCTACTAACTTGAAGCAGAGCAGCAATTCTTCATTTAAAATAAAAAAAAAATTTTAAAATGTGTTTGAAGAAAAACATCTGAAATGTTTATGAATCTCCTTTCTAAGCTGGCAGTTGTAAGTGTGTTATCAGAAGAAAGTTTAACTATAAACAGAAATACATTAAAAATATGGAGAGAATGCAATGGAACAAGTGACATTGTTCATCTTTCTGTGAGGGGGCTAATATCACTGGGGTCTTATTTTTTCACTCAAACAGTTTGTGTTGGAAGTTATTTAATGGCTCTCTGGTGCAACAACTCAGTATTTTTTCCATATTTGATTCACTTATAATGGCTGTGTGTGAATAAATCAAATGAAATTCATCTAATATTGCTTCCATCTCTTAATGTATAAATTTGAACCCTGTGGTTAGAAGTTCTGAAATTAACAAATTAATTACGGCAGTATTTAGCAGTTTCAACCTTAAGTGTACAGTGCGGAGTAGCTAGAGGCTGACTGGCTTAACTTGTGTTCAGAGATGGGAATAATGTATCCATAATGTTTTCTTCTGCTGTTTATAGCCATGAGACAGCCGTGGATAGAAAGTTTCACGTTTCCTTATGTTTTTTTCAGGGCAAGAATGTGGCTTTATTACCTATAAAGGAACCTTCTGTCAGCAGCTTCTACACTTTTAAGAGACTTTAAAAGTAAAACATTTTGGAATCTGTCATAAAATAAAAAAAAACCAAACCACCTGAAGTATTATAAAATTTGAACTATACAAGGCATAAATTACAGCTTATAAAGTCTCCATTGTATACATTTTTAATATTTTATTGAAATAAAAGCTTCAGGGATTATATTATTGGACCAGGTAGAATAGTCAACAATAATATATGATTATGGTTCAGCCGTCCTGTGATTCTCAGGCCAGACAAGTTTGGGACTGACAGAGTCTTCCTGTTTCCTCCAGTATTAGCCTGGCTCTGGTATTTCCATGGTGGTTTCTCTGAATGACTCTGGGTTAGTTTTTGGTAAGCTCAGCCAGCTGAATCTGCTTGCTATGCGAGCAACAGTGCTGGCACCAAGGAAAAGTTCCCTCCACTCTTGAGAAGCGGAGTCCAGTGTTAATTTGCAGTACTTAAACCCAGGTAGGGAATATTCAGGGCCTTGTTCTTTTTTTTTCTTGATACCCCTACAGACAGACTTTGCTTATTTGCACTGCCACTACCACTCTTAAGTAAAATTTGCTCAGCCATCTTTAGAGCGACAAAACCGGTATCAGAGGGGCCAGCAAACATCTTGGTCTATCTCTTTCCTTCTGCACAATATTGGTATCCACATATGAAACTAACACAAAAATGTTCATATAGATACAGCTTCTTACCATATGGAAACAGCTGTGACACACCTTTCTTGGCATCTGGACAATTTGAAAGTCTCCCTCTTTTCCAATAAGCAATATCTGCTATTTTTCTAATGTGCCAATAAATACATAAATATATTATCCATCTATGTCTAATGAAACCTCAGACACACAAAAAAAAGAAATTTCGAGTAGTATCAGGCAAAGATGAACAAGAGCTCTGTTGTTTTGGAGATGTGCAACAACCAGTTTTAGGAAGCCTGCATGGATGGGAGGTTCTTCAGTCAGAGCAAGGGTTTTGCTGCAAGTTCGATCCCATCGTGTAGTCAGACAGCCCCCTGTTGGCTGTATTGTTGTGGAAGCTCCAGAAAAGAATTGTTGAATTCAGCAATTCGTTGACTCCACAAACTATTTTCTTTCATTTCTGTTTCACAAATAGAGAAAATGAGAAAAATATGTGCACTTGTAAAAATTACTTTTGAATCAAGTTTTATCCCCCTTGTGTATAAGATAAATGTCAAAGTTTGGTTAAACAGAGTTTCTGCAATTGGTTTCCTAATGCCTTTATAGAAGCTTATTTTTAAAGAGGTGCAGTGAAAATGTAGAACAGTACTTTGTCCTTGTGATCAAAACTTAAGACTAGCATACTTCAATATCACATTTACAACTTCAGTATCCCATTTACAGCCTGCCTAATGCAAAGTATTTAGATAAATATCTGTCAAGAATGCAGGTAATAAATTTTAAAACATAGAAGTTTGTAAGCTAGCAGCGAATGAGCCCAGACGTAGGCTCCAGCCTTACTTAGTGGCTGGGGCTTTCACTGGCTTGTCTCTGAGAGCTTCTGCTATTTTACCAAGAGGGTTGGTTGGTTGTTTAGGTTTTTTTCAGTTCATGTTTGCTTTGATGTAATCTCTTCTTTTGTATGTGGCTTGTTACCAATACAATTAGCTGCTTACTTCCAATTTGCACTTTCCCATGTGTTAAGAAACCAAAAACCTTGTTCTTCGAAAGAACAGCATGTCTAAAACGGTGGAGAAATGAAGGATGAAGGATTGCCTGGAGTCTGATGACATATCCATGCTTAAAAGGCGCTGTGTGTGGTGGAAATGTGTGACCCAAGCAAAGTTTCCAGGCAGAGCTCTTAGAGTCACAGGATCTTTTGCTCTGAGAGAAACAATGCAGAGGTCATCTCTTTCTTCATCAGGTATGGCCTAGGTTCTAGTGGCTTACCTGCTTTTGAAGAATTAGAGTTGTGGCAGTAGTAGGATTAATTAAGTGAGAATTAATCTTCTGCTACAATGCAAAAGACTAGTGTGGCGCCAAGAAAGCCAAAGTGCTTAAGGAGTTTTTTTTTTTTCTCTTTCCCCTTCCCTTTTGGCACACGTTAAAAAATTGATTGTAATCAGATATCTTAGAACAGTTGTCAAAACCAAGAGAGGGTAAGGATACATACTGTGATTAAAGATGGGGAATGAGAAAGACCAGGACAGACCCAAGAGTTGCTTAGAAATTGTCGCGACTTGCTGAAATCCATCAAAGAGTTAAGAAGTTGGTTGAAGTAATCTCAGGGCGAAGGGACTCTTCTCTGAAACACAAAACCTGGGTTTCAGAAGCCCTGACAGGATTCAGGTTCGCATCTGCTTCTGGAAGTGCCCAGTGGAAGTTGCCCACAGATGTTCTCCATCCTCCTTGTTAAATCAAGGGTAAGTGCAAAAAAAAAAGTAGAAGTCACAAAATGGTTCTGTTCAGAGGTTGTTGGCAGTGATAACTATTGCCGTTAGCAGATGAAAGCGAGCTGCAGGTAGGATTTCAAAGGGTAGTGGAATTTGCTTTTATTGGACTATGCAGTTCCTTGCAAGTTCCATATTCTTTTCCCAAGATGTTTCCTGAAGTAACAGTAAAGCGAGCATGCAATAAATACAAGTACCCGTTAAAGCTTGCTGAAAGAATACCTTATGTCTCCTGTAGGTGAACACTGAGATAGCTGAATAGCTGTGAATTTCATCACAGGCCTCTATTACGGCAGAGTTCTGTTTTTCTGTTGCTAAAGAGAGCACAAGAGAAGAGGGCTTGAAACTGCTTTGTGCTGCTACTTTCTCTAAAGCTCCTTAAGATTGGAAGCAGAGAGAAACTAGCAGCGTTCAAGGACTTCATGGCTGTTCAGCAACCAACAAGGGGATTTGTCTCTTCCCTCCTTCAGTCTACCATCAAACTACTTTTTTCTATGTTTAAAGAGGCTTTTTGAGGTGGTTTGTTGGGTTTTTTTGACAGGAGGGTTTATAATCTTGTTCACAAATCAGTGGCTTTGATAAGAGCCTGGTTTGGGGTTGAAGAAGATTCATGTAACTTCGCCTGATCAGAAAAAACTATGTTTTTCCTCTTCTAAGGAGTTGATTATTCCACTTCCGAATCAGGACTAAACTTTAGGACTTCCTTGCGATTCTTGGAGTATCTGTTATTTTTATTTTGTTCAAGGAATTCTAGTAGCTTGGAACATGCAGGTTACTTGCAGAGCTATGACACTCTGATCCCGTTAGATTTTTGCTTATTCCAGCATAAAGTAAGTAGCCTGAGAAAGGCACTACCTCACGCTGTTTAAATATCTTGATTTCTTCTAAAACTGCACCTTTTTCTCTTCAGCTATGAGCAGTTGTCCACCCCACTGGATGTTTTTAGTGGTAATTGACAAATTCTTAACTGTATCTCTTATTTTTTCACATTTATTTCAGACTTCTTGTAAAAATAGCACCTGGTCCCAGTGATTTATATAGTCTTCCAGTTTCTCAGGCTGCCAACAGGCTCTTCCTTTGAGACCTGGCAAAACTACTCTGATTCCACATAAAGCATGTCCTTGGGATAGGAATTTCTCTGTCACCCCCTATATTAAAACCAGATCATTTATACTGAGCTCATTCTGCCAATTTCTTTCATCCTCCTCTTGGTACTATGTAGCAAAAAGCAAAAAAACCCTCCCAGATTCCAGTATCTTTAGGAATACTTGGAATTCTTCTGCATGTACATGCATTGGTACCCAGGCACTGCACGCAGCCACTGGTCCCGTGCATCTGATCCTCTTGTGGGGCAGAACATCGTTCAGCAGCGCCCGTGAAGGCGATGACTGTGTCTTTGTGCAAGAGCTCTGTTAGTCCTGCCATGCCCTCGTTCTTCAGACTGCTGGTGGCTATGAATACAGCTTTTCATTAGCCAATGCTCTGTCGGGTAGTTGTCTTAATCACTGATTTACATGACCAATAGGTGTTAAGACTGGGTTTAGTTTTAGAAGTTGTAGCATTTCTGTTTGCATTTTTTTTTTGTTGTTGGAGAAGCTGCTTTTGCCTCGGAGGAATTCCATATCAACGCACACCTGAATGAGCACAACCTCCCTAGTGTTCAGACACTTTATGCACAATGTAGTGGTGTCAGTAAAGACTGTCTGCATAAGATACATTTCACTTGGTTTGATGAACATCACGTGAATCTTCTAAGAAGGCCTAAGTGAGTAAAATATCTTGCCTCAAGATGTCACAAGTGCTACAGGCAGCTGGCCTCTGGTTCTAGTTTGCCTGAGCAGGAACGCTTTTGCTGTTCCCACTTCTTGCCCGAGGCTGTCAGCAAGTCTCCTGACGCAGCTAGACCTTTATTATAGGGTGACAAGGGACACGACATTTGCAAAAACAGATCCTGATCTTTTTCCTAGATAAATTCCTCTGAAGTTAAGCATAGCTCGAACCTGGGAACATGAGGGTGTCCGATGATGCGGAGTTGGAATTACCTTGGATATTTCGTGGTATGTGGTCTGCAGTCCTTGGATCCCTCAGCAGCCATGATGCTAGAGCAGAAATTACTGATGACACCAGAATTAATTGGCAAGGTTGAATCATCTTTGGATCCTTCAGTTACAAGCGGACAGAACCAACTGTATTGGGTCTTGCCAAGATGGAATTAATTTCCCCCGTAGCAGCCCTCCTAGTGCTCTGCTTTGCAGCGGTAGCTAGAAGGGTGTTGATAATGCACCGGTGTTTTGGCTACTGCTGAGCAGTTCTCACACAGCACTGAGGCTGTCTCTCCAACTTTCCTCCCTCACTGGTGGGCTGGGGGTTGGCAAGATCTTGGGAGGGTACACAGCCAGGACAGCTGACCCAAACTGACCAAAGAGGCGTTCGATACCATACGATGTCTGCTCAACAACAGAAGTTAAGACAAAGTATTGAAGCCTCACTTCCCGGGAGGTGGCCGGACATCACCTGCTCACAGGAAGCAGAGAATAAATGTCTTGTTTTCATTTGCTTTCATGCACAACCTTTACTTTTACTTTATTAAACTGCCTTTATCTTGACCCATAAGGCTTCCTCCATCTTATTTTCTCCTTCCTGACCTGACAAAGAGGGGAGTGATAGAGCAGCTTGCTGGGCACCTGATGTCCAGCCAAGGTCAACCCACCACAGCAATCCAGCGCCCCACTGTCAGATCAGGCTCAGAATCACCCCATGGATGTCCAGCCTTCAGTATCAATTCCAACTCTGCAGGTACTGAGAGACTGTTTTCTGTAAGTTTCCAGCATCCTGTAGGACTAGCTCCATAGCAAATATTCCCGTGCTCAGACAGAACCAGAAGACTGAAAGGTTCTTCTGTAAGCTTTTCTTTAGCAGGATACCCTACACTAGGCAAAGAGGTCACACGTGGTTCATATGGGGGTAGCTTATAGAGATGGGAAGTTCCTGCATTTTCCAGCATCTCTCTATCCTCATTAACGTTTCTTAAATGCCAGGGCTCTTCAAGCTGCCATCCAGACCTTCAACTTCATCCTTCAATGAAAGCCTGCTGTTGCTTCATCACCAGCTATCATAGTAGTGTCTGTGTCCAAATTTCATTCTCTGTTTCTCTCCATAAGGCAGCTCCTGACTTGTTACCTGCATCCAATGAGCACAAAGGCTTCAAAGATGTAATTAGGACAGTTTTACCAAATACCAAAACCTTTAGTTAATTTCATCAGATGAGAACATTATCTCGGGACAGCCTTCTCTGGAAGAAAAGCTGCCTCCAATAACAGCAAAAATTGGCACCAAAAAGAACCAAATTCCTTGTGTGTAGCAGCTCACTTCCTTGCATCAACGTGGCAGCGTGTCTGACTCTTTGCTCTGGAACATTCGGGATGTTTTTAAAGTTCTACCTTTTCCTTTCAGCTACTGAAGTGGTTTTGTAACAGGTTAGTGCCCACCAGCCACCAAAGAGATGGACTTGCTTACTTTATTTTAATCATTCACTGAGTCTTCTGTCCCAGGGCATTTTAATGAGAGCATGTTAGATCATTAGTAACATCACTTTCCTTATGGAAGAGACATCCTACTCTATTTTTTAAACCATGAGGGGAAGAAATGGGAATGACAGAGCAGTTGTATGAGTGTCCCTGTGCCCGTTAGTGCATTTTCCCACCATGTTCTGCAGAGAGTCTCTGAAATGAAAGATGACTCTGGCAAAAGGATGATCTTTTGCCCATCCTTTTCCACAAGTATCTGTAGAGGTTTTGGGACCGTGTATGAGCTCCAGTGAACTCTGGATTGCACTATCACACTTATTGTCAAAGAAAACTCTTACTCGTTAATGGCAGAGAACATTGTTGGCCTAACCAAAGATGTGAGAAGGATCTCAGTTACATCAGGGGTCATGCAGTTAAAATTTTTCTTGATGTGGCCATATTCATTATTAAGTTACTAACATGTTCCAGGGATCCATAGTTTACCGAGCCATCTTCAGAAGATAATGTTTTGAACAATCATAAGTAACAAAGGAAAATCATAAGGCTTAAGTATTGATTTGCAAATGGGAAAGACATAATGTAAACCAGGCTGTTCCAGAAGATACATTTCCAGAAGATACATTACGGAAAATTAGGAAATTAGTAATAGGGTTACTGCTCACCATACTGCAAGTGGAATTGAAATAAAGGCCACCAACAGGATGTATGCAGTAATTATCCAGGGGGTTTATAACACCAGCTCTGTCAAAACAGTGCTGGTATTTTGATCTTCAGAGTTTGTCTGTTTGGCCACCAAAAGCTGTTTCCAGATGTGAGATAACCGACATGATTAACCCATCTTACGTCTGGATCCTGCAGTGTTTCACTTCATGGCGCAGATGCAGGAATGACCTCCAAGAGAGAGAAATTTTGTTCTTCAGGTATGGAAACTATTGATGTAAGATGTTCTGCAGATCCACTTACCTAACACTGGGAAAAACCAAAATGACCCTATAGTCTCTTGAAGATTCAAGTCTCCCATCCAAGTCATTCTGTGCCTTTTCCGCATTCCTTTAGCAGCTATTACCCACCCATTCATTCACCCCTGTAAGATCTGCTTTTCCTTGTCTGGTGGCGTTGAAATTTTTGACAGCTCTGTTAACTGTCCTCCCTTCAGTAAGTTGTGTCTCTTTGGTTCAAAAAGGCAGTGACTCCTTCCCAGACAAATTCAATTCCTTAACTCCCTCTCTATAATGGGAAAGAAGTGAGTTTGCCACCTTCTGTGGATCTCTGCCTGCCCGTATCATGTAGCTTCTTCCTTTATTCCAGCAGGGACCAGGCCAAGGAGCGAGCTGAAGACATACTAAAAAGGCACAAAGATTAAAGGCTAGAAGGATCAGCATGCCTTCTGTTTATTGTTGAATGCGACATTGTAAATAAAACGGTATGTCAGCAATTATTTTATTACTCAGTTTAGTTATCACTGGGGAACAAAAACAAAAACCATAGACCAGTCTTTTCAGAAGGTCCCCCATGAAAGCTACAAACTGCCTTTGAAATTCGAAGAAAACTGAGTTCCAAAGTACTAGTAAAACCCAAGACTTGATGTTTCCAATCTACTGCCCTTTTTTTTTTTTTCCAACAGAGAATCAGGATGGAACAATTTTGCAACGTTTAATTCCTCACAGTTTCAGCAAGCACTCAGCTGACTGGTGTAACAGAAACTTGCTTAGAAAGCAAAGCTCTAAATTCATTCTCTACAGCACATTACTGTTTCCAGCCTTTAGGGCTACATTCATCATCCTTCTGACCAGAAAGAAGCCACTAATTATTGAACCATTGCCTTAGAATGGAAATGGAATAGAACTAGAGGAAGGATTCTTGGAAAAATTTACGCATCAGATCACACTTCAGGGGGTTATTTCAGCAGAAACTAGATGATCTAGAAAACTGACATTCCGTTTTTGGGCTTTGGTTTTTGGTTTTTTAATAGAAGAAGTCAGATTTATTTGTATTTTAAAAGATGACTAGTGATTTACACCCCACCCACCCATCTGAGAATATTCAGGGCTCCACACATATCTCCAGTTGGTTCCAGACTATTGAAATACTTGTTGGTCCATCCATTTACTAGTCACAACAAGGCCTTCTGCGACTAATTATGGCCTGACTGCAGCAGGAGAGGCAGCTTCAAAGAATGGGAATCTTGAGACACGCTAGCAGTTCCCTCAGTTCCCAAATTCTTTATTTATGTGGATTACATTGAGTTGACAGATTTAACTGGGCTGTTGAAGATACGGTCAAAGGAGCAGAGTCACTCCCTTCCCTTTTATTGTTTTCTGAAGACATAACAGTCATACGCATCTGTCACTAGAGAGAGGAAGTTCTCCATCACTGATCTTCGCTTGGGCTTTTATATGCTGTTTCAGTAGCATCTGGGAATAGATCAATATAATATTTGGTAGGGAGTTCTGTTTCCTCGTGATGCGCCATAAATCTTTTATTGTAGATACTCCCACTGTTTATTGTTGAAAATCAATAAAACTAAACCTTGTAAAGCTAAAGCCTGGCAATGGTTCAGCACAAATCAGAGGGAAGGAGTAAGAGGCAATAGGTCTCCCTCCCCCTCTTGGATAGCTCCCAGCTTGTTTCCCAATGAATATTCAATAATACTTTCTAGCAATGTGGGAACATATCGGGAAAAAAAAATTACTCAAAATTATGAATGCTCTATTGTGATCTCAGACAGGACTTCTGATCCTCTTTGGCAGCTTTCTGGTACTGAATTCAGTCGTGGGTCAAAATAAAGTAGCACCCAGATTATGTGTTGGATATACCTTAGACTTAGCCCCTCTAGATACAGTCAAAAGCACATCAGCCTTGCTCAGCTCAGGTTGAAGGAGTTTTCCTGTAGGCCCCTTCAGGTACTGGCAGGCCACTATAAGGTCTCTCTGAAGCCACCTTTTCTCCAGCCCCAATTCTCAGCCTGTCCTCATAGGGAAAGTGCTTCAGCTCTCTGGTCATCTCTCCTCACATACTGCATCTTAGAGTGGAGTCTTCCACTATTTCCATGAGCTTCAATTATGCAGAGAAGTGAAAAATGGTTTGGAATTTCTTAGTAAAGGGGAAAACTTCCCAGTACTATGGCCAGTGCCAAGAGTCTTTTTTACTCTAAACACAGCAGCGATTGCAATAGCTTTATTTAAACACCTATTCTTAATTATGCAATCTTATGGGCACTGACTGCAGTAAGAAGCAGTGACTGCACTTTCTAAAAGAACAAAAACAAGAATTGTCATATTTAAAACGACACCCAAAGAACAGGAAGGTTTTTCACTTTAGACTCTCCTTCCTGGTATCAGCATAGTACTGAACAATTCAGGGGGCAAATAAATTACATGTCCCCAGAAAAAATAAGGAAGATATCCGAGAACTTCCCAGTGTGCTGGGGATGTACACGGTGCAAGAACAGGGGGATGGAAAAAGTGTAGAGTCTCTGTCCTCTTGGGATATCCAACAGACACCACAAGACCATATCAGTAAAGCCCCCGACAGCTGAATATAGAAATACAGGATGAAATAAGTGATTAAAATGAGAAAGAAAATCTGAGACAAATGAGGTGGTCTTTCTGAATCACGCGCCTTTTGCAAATCCAGCAAGCTGTCACCTCTTTTTAGATGATCTACTTCTGCCATGTAAACTTGCAGTCTGTAGGACTGAAGGACAGTGTTACCTTACTAGTTAGTTTCCTCTTCCTCTAGTGATGTTACAGTTCTGGCAGTCCTTGTGTGGGTTAAAAAGTTCACTGCTGGCTGTAAGCGAGCAAGAGGGCTGCCCCCCAACACTGCAGCAGTCAATTTCTAGCATCTCAGGTGGCTGGAAGAGTTTGCGTATTTTTGCTGAATCCAAGGAACAACAGAAAGGCAAATACAGCAGTAAGTTTACTGAAATCAGCAATTTTTACACTTTCGCAGCAAAAAGGAATTCGGAGAAAGTCGGCAATGACTTGAAGAAGTGGATCATGTCAGAGATCCCAAATCCCAATTTCCTTGGAAAAAATGTCTAAATGTTTCAAAAATCCCACTCCCATGTAATCAAAAATAGAGCCGGATGCGAGTGATCAGAGCTTCAGGTTCTGTCATATGTAAAAGCATGACAGTCACCTCGCGTTGTGAGACTCTGTGGTTGACTTGCCTGCCAAGTTTTGGGTGCAAATATTCAGTTTAACACTGGTTTTGACCAGAAGGCTTTTAAAATCACTCAGTCTCATAGCTAAATTTGGGCTCCTGTCAGCCAAATTCACTTCTAGCCATTACCTGCTGTGGAAAATGCACCAGCGTGAACTTCACTCCTGACGATGCATCTCAGAGTCTGCTCTCTGCTCCACCCCTGCCTGTTTGGGACCTCAGAAGGGAAGGTGCAATAAAAGTATTGGCCACTGCTTCTTCTAAGCAACCGCCTCAGTGCCTGCAGGATATGCTGCACGTTGCTCCAAAGAGGGGACAGAAAAATTGCCATCCCAGTTCCGCAACGCTTTACAGTACCATAAATAATCTTGCAAGGTGGAGGGCAGCAGCTCCCCAGGCCAGCTGGAGATCCTCCTAGTAAACTGATGCTATTTTTATACTCGTTTGTCAGCAAACAAACATGCTTTCACCCCTACCTCCACAATTACTGCCACTGAGTTGTAGCTTGAAGCCATGACACCTATAGCTCTGTCATGTCTGCTTCTGCTTTCTGTATAAAGAAATCCGAGAAGGTGCTTTCCTTTGAAGAACCAGCTAAATACCAAATTATCTTCAGTTAAAAGCCACAGTTTTTCTACTGGTCTTAGACACTTTCAGCAAATTTCCATGAGGCTATTGACACACTCAAATTTATTTAAGCAACTATCAGTTAAAAAAAATAAAAAGAAAACAAAATGACAGCATTGTGTAAGAGCCTAGTCATGTTCTCTGCAGATGCTCAAGTGACTGAATTTCAGCGCTTAGTAAGAATAAATGTTAGAAGAACTGTGGGGATCCAGACTTGGTGATAGTCACATGCTTCACTTCAAAAAGACACATGTCTAAGGGCACATCGTTACACGAGGTCAAGGTAAAGCTTGTACGGTTCTGTACAGGACAGGAACTTGGACTGGTATATTTTTCCAGAGCCAAAATAATACATAAATGAACTCCCTACTTCTGTGGTAGGTGAAGCAGCCTAATTTTGTTACTACGAGGGGTTCGCAAATGAGTCTCACTTTGTTTACAGTGCTGCTATCAGCAATCATTTAAAGTGTGGTGTTTAAATACAGCCTCAAGTCCATTTTCTTCCCCTTTGTCTGTGAAACGTTGCCACTTTTGTCCTGTGTTTCTTGCTATTATTGGTATGTCCCTTCACCAACAATATTCAGTCACGGACTCACTCAATACTCATCATTACTGGTTTCAGTTTTATCCTGATTTGAGGAATGGAAACTTTTCTGGAAAGTCAGTACATGGACCCGAAAACAAACTTAGAAAACAAGTAGCATTGTCTTTGCAATCCGGCAGCCTGCTGGGACACTCATCTCATAGAGCCCATGTGCTGTGTCACCCCAGTGCTGCCATCAGCAGCCTGCCCTCAGAGTCCACCATGAAAAGCCTGACACAGACCTTCACAAAAGCTCTTCAGGGATTCATAGAACAAGCCTGGAAGACACCTCAAAAGAATATCTGGAACAGCCTTTTGCAGGAAAGGGACCCCAGGTGAGGTTATCCAGCATCCTGTCACAACTGCATCTTGAAAACCTCCAGCGATGGCAACTCCACCACACCCCTGGGGAGGCTGTTCCAATGTGTGATGATTCTCACTGTAAAAAATGTCTTGTATCAAGGTGAATATGGACATACTGATACTATTGACCAAAAAAAAAGCCCATCTGAACTGAAAGCATCCACTCTTACGTTCCTTAACATTTACTACATTATATAACCTGTAAGCAGCTTAGGAGACGTAGTCCCATAATCGTGTTATTCTCAACCCAGAAAGCTCTAGAACGGGCAAAGAGGGTCTCATTGTTGCCACTGAACTTCAGAACTTCAGTCAAGCTAAAATGCGCAACAGCAGCAGCAGAAGAAAAGAGATGCCTGAGAGTGGCACCATCAGTCTGGGAAGAGCCATTTCACTGGAACTCCCGAGGGCAAGAAAGAGACAGGAGATTCCCACCCCTCACTCCCATTTTTAAGCACTGTGAATAAAGTAATAAATTTGCGTTTTAAAGATAATGAAAAGCCAGATCTAATTAGTCAGCCAAGGAAGCCCAGACAAGCTCTACTTGGCTGCTTCTAACTTTAGAAAGACAGTGTTTTATCAACAAAAGAAGTCAGATTCAGATAATGAATCCTTGAAGTTATTTCTGTCTGTCTTTCCCTGCCTTGAAGGGAGGACAAAAGGTTCTCGATTTATAAGGTACCATTAACTTACGTCTCCTGGTACCTGAGCTAATTTTGACATCTTTACAAAGCACTGTACAGGGTTAAGATCCCCAAGGCTTTTAAAGCCACGTCTGCCAAGCCTTCCTCCTAAAAACGCCTTTTGCACTTAAGGAGCGTGAAAATCCTTTGTGCTGTTTTGTTTAAAATCATACTGACTCTGCCATCTGAAGGACTGCTTATCACAGTTACGTTCTTTTTTTTATAGCTTCAAGTTACAAAAATTAACTGACCCTTTGCTCACAAAGACCTTTTACCATTTCATTCTCAGCAGCTTAATCCAGTAAGAGACAGTAACACGTTACTTCATGGACACCAGTGGTGGCTTCACAAAGCCACTTCCTCAAGTCTGGAGCCACATAGCAACACAAACAGAGATGCTTCCACTAGGTTCTTTCCAGCTAATTGCAGGACAATCAGTGTATGTGTACCTTTTCAAAGTAGAAGCAATATTCAGTTGCTGAGGTTTGTGTTCCTCCTCCAGCCACTTCTCCAAACTGTCTGGGTGACAGCTATGTCAAGCTGTTACTTCTTCCAGTATTATCATGTATTTAAAATCTAGTTACAGGTTAGCACAGAACATAAAAGCCATTTTCCAGAAGGAACGGGTGATTTTCTGAGAGTCCTCATAAAAGTTTTAGCCACAAACAAAAACCACCTTAGAAAATGCTAGAATCTGGTCTGCAAAAACCTGTATTGAATCTGCAACTCTTATTTAGAGTTGAAGAGGGTGGAGTGGTAAAAGGCAGGAAAGCAATTTTTTTCTTCTGATTACTTGAAAAAAACCACCTGTTTGTTTGTTACTTCCCTCAATAGTTGCAGTTTCAAACAAGCCAACAAAAAAAAAAAAAAGGTCACTTGTGCTGACACACCCCTCTTCCACCTTCAAAAGTTGAAAGGAAACGCCTTTATTTCCCCTTCTGCACTTGGCTTCTCTTTGCCTGTGCTACCCCGGAGCTCCCTGGGGTTTGGTTCACCGTGACGGTGAGGCCTGCTGGCCTCTGCATCCTTTCAAAACTGTAGCATTCGACTTTTTCTTCACTGGAGACTGTCCTGGTGCTTATGAGGTGAAATCCATCTTTGAGTAAAGTGTCAAGCAGCAGGCCTAGCACATTAGTACCGTTAATCAGCTTTCTATTATCAGGCTTTATGGAAACATACCTAAAATAAGAAAAAAGCAGTTACGACACACTTTAATTACTACTTGAAGCATGGAATTATTTTTTTTTTAAACAAACCAGGTCCTCAGACAGTGGAGGACAGCAAAGCTCCATGGGTTTACCAAAGCTCCAGGTATTTTTTCCTTCCTTTGAGGACAATTTAACTCTTTGCTTCATTATGAAAATGGTATTTCTCACTTCACCCAGTGATGTGTTGGGGAAGAAGCACTTCACATTCACCGCACACGCCAAAACTTACTTGCTTAAGAGACAACAACCTCCACTTCCTTTCATTTAGTGGAGAAGAGGTGAAAGGCACGCTCCAGGGAATGCTGCAATGTTTCTTCAGGCAGGAGTAAACGATGGGAAGGGCAGTCAAGTCGCCCTCACCCCAAGAGCATCACTTCTCATTACACAGGATCTCTCTCTACAAACAGTGACGTTTATTGCAAAGTTACCTCGTACAGCAGGTCTTGTGGTAACAAAATCATCTGCACGTTGCCTCCAATGATTTCACGTGATATAAAGGACAGCTTAAGAATCTACCCAGACGGTTCAAGGAACAAGAGTCAGGTTAAAAAAAACTATTACAAAATACAGAAGCTGACAGGAGTGAAACTGTTCCACAGTTCACAGGCAAGTACACCAAGTACATTCATGGAAAGCACAAAAAAACCCGAAGAGAATCCACGTCACCACAAAGACTAAGTTGATAAAAATTCAGCAGGCAACATCATCAAACTCAACTTGTTTCATTACTCAACGTAAGATTTTCTATCGATTCCTAGAGGCAACTTTTTTACCAAATCTGGAGAAATAAAGGAAATAATTAGGAATATTTTCCCCACTATTTAAGTTGCCATAACCTACTTGGCCAATTGTTAGTCCATTAAAGCTATCCATACATTATGAAGTTAAGGTTTGGCACATAAATGGATGTTGTTTTGCAAATGAAAGTGGTTTTTCTTCTACTTCCTTAGCTAAAGAAAGCCAGAAGAAAGATAAAACTTTAGTCTTTTTTTTTTTTTTTTAAATAATCAAAAGACTGCTGTGCTGATTCATACATTCAGATAGAATAACCCTTTTGGAAATATTTCAATGAAACTTCCATAAAATTCCAGATGTTCTAACAGCCACAGAGGACAAATTAGGTTACATTTTCTTATACAGTAAGAACATGTCTCCATATGATAGAGACATCCAGCAAAAGCTTGTTTAAAAATCATTAAGTTTGTCATTAGAATACAATGCTGCTATCCCAAAGATCACTGATATAGAGTAATTTTAATAAAAACAGAACCTGGCTCTGAATTCAAAGAAAACCCAGTGTGTAGCACATAGTTAATATTCTAGCCCTTCTCCTTCCCACCAATAAAAGGCTCTACAAAAGCTTTCCAGTTCCTGAATTTTCAACCCTGTTTTAAACCTGTTTTCCCTCTTTTCCATATGAAAGTCTTTTTTGGCCATGAACTAGTGAAGATTTTAGGCTTCCCCAGCACTTCACTCCTCATTTGGTTTGTTTCATTTGCTTCATTTTTTTCAATGTTTTTTCAAGTCCTGTAGGGGGTCACTGATGCCATGAAATTCTAAAGCCTAGGAGAGCGAGTGAGGAGGAAAGGGCAGAGAGGAAAGACCCAACAGAACTCAAAACCCGACACTGGTAACATTATTGTAGAAAGTTGAAAAACAGGCAGATCAGTGTAATGGAAATTAAACTTGGTGTTTCAGAATTAGAAAAAGATAACTAGCAAGAAGAAGGAAATGTATTTCTCTCAGACAGCTGTCTGACAGTTTCTTTAAAATGAGTTTTGCTGGCACTTAAACTACAAGTCACAAAGACACTTCCATTAAGGAGAAGTCACACAAGCAAGAGTACCTGGCCACAAACTGGTCACCAGCAGAGTAGTCAGTACCACAGTGAAAAGCCACGTCGTGATGAGAAGGCCTTTCCAAAGGAAGTGGAACGAGGGGTTTCTGAGAAGGGAAAGGGCTGTTCCAGCTCTGTCCTGACTGCTGCCCCGTAAACACGGCGATCTGTTCAGCTAGCATCCCCACAGTGGTACTGCAGGAACCAAAGATCCGGAAAAAGGCCTGCATCTCGTGGAGAGAAAAATGCACTTCCAAGATCTCCAGCCTCGGCCTCAGTAAGTGTTCCTGGCTCAGGAGGTCGGCCAGAGGGTAAAGCCCGTAGAATTCAGCTTCTCTCCGCAGCCTCTGATAGTCTGAGAAATCGGTAGGTAAGGAGACCTGGAGAGTCCTCAAGAAGTCCATGATGTAACTAAACAAAGTTCCATCTCTGTCCACAAAAAACTCTCCATTCATCAGTTTAAATTCCCGGTCCTCCTCATTCAACATCCGTGCTAGCCTGGACTCGGGGAACTGCTGCAAGGTAGAAGCCCGGGTTACAAACCTCACGCCTCCCACGCTCAGAACGACCACCTCACGATTGTTCATCGCTACCTCAGCCACTCCAGAACCATAACTCTCCGATCTACGTGCTTGTGACTTGATCTTTCCTACACCGTGAGGCAGCTGCAACTGCGGGAACCATTCAGGGCTTTTAGCGAGTGTTTGGAGGGAGGTGTGGAGCAGTTACAGGACTCCCAGGCAACAACGATGTAAATAGCATGTACGATAGCTTTGTTTAGAGGGTTTGGTTGCTTGGAAACTTTGATTCTTGGAATTTCATGTTTTATTTTTGAAAATACCAGCTTGCAAGGACTGCTGAAAGACAGCGAATCGACCATCACAACTTACTAATCCTTGGGAGAGGCCAACGAATAACCCCAAAGCATGGCACGCATTGCATTTTTTTCCCAGAAATGTCAATTAAAGGTTTTCATTCCATATATTGCTGTTCACAAGCCCACTGCAAGAAGAGGTTAGATGTGCTTCACACAATATATTTCAGTATCATATGCTCTTAAAGAAGGGCACTTCAGAGTATTCAAGCTTACAATTCACTTTAAATTCCTGTCATCCTATGACCAAATCAATCCAACTCAGAAAATTCAATTAATTGCTGAAACAAGGTACATGAAATTACAGTAACGGCAGAAGAGTTATGTACGTTCCAATGTTAAAGCACTTCCCAACACCGCCAACGTCCATACTCCTGTCACGTTATGCACTCCGTTCCAAGGAATCCTCCCAGCATTTCTTCCTGGCTTCTGGAATCATGATCTGGAGAGACAGAGAGGAACACGAGAGAAGCCGCCACCCTTACAGGGCAAGAGCACGAGCTCCCTTCCTGTGGCTGACCCGTGCGTGCCTTTCGCGGCACTGACCTGTGTACCTTAAGGCCACTTTCTAAGAAACTGTGGCTTCAGAGAAACACGGAGCAAACAAGACAGCTCAGTTACCCCAACAATTTGATGTCGGGGAAGTAAACTGCAACGCGTGTACTACCTGCAAAATACGTACTATCTTGCAGCTTGTTCTTCTCTTACCAACCTCAACCGATTTCTCTTTACCTCTAGAATTTATGCTTGCCCTGAAGATACAGTTTTATATAGAACATGTAAACAATAACCAGTATCTACAGTAATCTGAATGCAAAGGATAATTACAACATTTAGTTATACAAAAAGATATGAATATCTGTTTCAGTATATCTGTTTCAGTGAGAATCAACATCCTCAGATAGAAATTGGTTCCAGAACATGAACTGCTGCGCTCTTGTCTCTATCTTGCAGGGGAAGGGCAGCCCTCAGCAAGCCTCTCCGTGCAGTGCTCTTCTCAGTAGCAACTGTTCTGCCTCTTCACAAACCACTTTCCAGGTAGAAAAAAAAAATAAATTAAAAAATTTAACTATGCCCTTTTAGGAAGTTGCAGTTTTTATCCTACAATTACACGAACATTAAACTCAGTATGCAGTCTGGCCCTGTATTTTGGTAAGAAAAATGATTTACAGTGAGTCAATTCCCATAATCACCACTGAAAGTAGAATCTAGAAACAATGTGTTTTTCAAAGCTCCATTTCATCTTCCAGTCTATCGGTGCTCAAACTATGTGACCGGTATGAATGTTCTGGAAACATTTTGAATCTTTGAATGTTTTCACTGGGAAGTCTTAAAAACCGGTTGATTTTAAGAAATTCTATGTTTTTATCACCAGATTTCTTAGTTCTTGTGTCTCAGCAGGGACTTCACAACAGTTTATATTTGCACACAAACTGTGCAACATTATCGAGAACAACCAACGTATAGTTTTTACACTTTTCTCTTAGAAGTGAAGCTCCATCTGTCATCTGTTCCCAGTAAAAAACCGCGAGATCTGCTATATCCACGGTATCTGGATAGTAGGACAAGGTAATTGTGAAGAACTGAGATTTCCAGACCTGGAGATTGTCGACGACTGACTCCACAAAGGACATTCTGATAACAGCAAAAATAAGCAAGCAGATGAGAGAGTCCACTATAAATCTGCGCGAAAAGATTGAGGGAATCTTGAATTTAAGTGTGTTGTTTTCCTGAGGCAAGGAAAGCTTGTCCACATCAACTAGTTTTATTCCGTTCCACTGGCTGGTATCGAAGCTCTTCATTGTAGGGCTGATGTCCACATTGGAACAAGGTAAAGGGGTTTCTTTGAGCACCTTGATTTTTTCCCTGAACTCCTGCATCTGTTGCAGAAATATAATGGGTTCAGACACGTCTTTGAAGGCCTCCGCGATGTTAAAAGCCATCCGCTGCTCTTGCAGAATTGTGTTGAGTTTATTGATTTCTGGATCGTAGGCCTGCATCACTGCGAGCTTCATGGTCTCAAAGTCAGAGAGAATCTCGTTTCGCTTCTGCTCCAGCGTGTGCTGCAGCTTCTCAAAGAACTCCTTCACTTTGTCAGAATCTTTGGTCAGCATCTGCAGAGCTTTCCTCTTACTGGTTTCTAAAGTATCCAGCCGTGCGAGGGCATCTCCACAACGCCAAGTTTCAAAGCCCTGAAAGAGGGTTTCAAAAGCCCGCTTCTCCTGGGAATAAGCTTCTTCGATAGAACAGAAAACGTGCTTTGTATGGTCACCACGGGTGGCACAAACCCCACAGATGAGCTGCATGTCTGTCTGGCAAAAAATGTTAAGGGGTTGCCCACTGTGCACTTTGCACACGGGCATTTTTGGAGTTACTTTGATTTTGTTATACTTCTCCACGATGCCTTTGAGGGAATAGTTGACTTGCAAGCTGTTTACTCCAGTGACGGGAGTTTCCTTCCTGCAAGTGGGGCACTTGAAAGGGGAGAGCCTCCAAAGCACATTCCGCATGTTTCCCTCAAGAATTCCTTCCAGACACTTCCTGCAGAAATTGTGTGAACAAGGCAGGACCCGAGGATCATCAAACAAGCTACAGCAAATGGGACAGGTTAGGTCTTCCTCTAGGAGCTCCATCGTGTCCTAGGAAAGAGAAGGAAGATGTTAACAGAACTTATAAAATGTATTTCTACAGAGAAACCACAAGAAACCCAGTATCCATCCGAGACATGGCTCAATGAGAAAAGGACCGACTTTTCTCCAGTATCCTTCCCACAAAGCCTCAGCTGGGTTTTTGCAGCCAGTCCTGTGGTATCTGGCCACCAGGTGGCAGGCAGAAGAACGGTTCAGGCAGAACCATTTTTGGACTCAACTAGAAATTTTGGAAAAGGCAGCCTGCCAAACCCAGCAAGGGCCCTGAATGAAAATAACTCTTATGATAATGGCTCAGGACTTACATCTTTCCTTGCTGATGCAATATGCAGCAACTGGATTTTCACAAAAGATACCCAGTGGATATGCCCTGCTAAGAATTGACTACTCTCTACTTGCTCAACTCATCCAAAGTTCAGTTTCAAACCCCATGCACCACCACTCTAAGAAGGTAATACTAAAGGTGACCGAAAAGACCCAGCTTCACCATTTCTTTAGCTACAGAATGTGTGATGTGGCTCTTTGCTCTACCTGCAAAGCCAAAGGTGAGTCACCATTCATTCAAAAAATTAGCTTTTCTCTAGCCCCTGCAATATTCTTAAATAACCACGTGAACATGTTATTTTTGAGCTATTCAGCACAAAGAGCAGCTGCCCATAGCCCTTGATAATACCTCACGAAACAAAACTTCTAACCATTAACGCATCTGAGATCTCTTATTTCCCATTCCATTCTCACAGCATTTCGTCTCAGCAATTTCTTTCTGTGCACAGAATGTACAGAAAGAGGATTTTTCATGTAATCCTTTCTACTGCAAAGTATCAGTGAAGGGACCCAGCACACTGGGCCTCCCAGTGCCTCTAAACCCAAGCCAAGTTCTCAGATGGAGGCACCTTCTAACTTTCATCATGCCCTAAGAAAATGAATAGCTTATGAAAAACAAAATGAGTGACAGTCTAGATTAGTGAAAACTCTCAAATGCTAAGTTTTGAGCTATAATTAGAAAGATGCTTCCCTTGTGTAAATTCCTTCCATATTATAAAATATGCATTTATATATATATATTATATATGTAATAAAATACCTTTGTAAATTAAAATACATATATGACAAAAAAAGAGATGTATCCAAAAAGTACTGCTGTGACAGCAAGGCATACAGATGAGCTCTTTTAATTAGTTTTGCTGTTATGACGAAGGTTTCTGTCCCCTCAACGACATACAAAGTGGAAAAACGTGGGAGCCAAAAGGAGAGCTGCAAGGGAAGGTCCATGGTGTACAGGACAAGAAGAGCAACAAAATCATGCAGTCCCAGGAGGACTTCACAGTAAAAGCCATTCTTGAGAGGTGTAAGCAAACCTCCCATGGTTTTCCAGTGACGAGGAGGAGAGGTACATTCTCTGTGCTTGTTTGAGTAAGGAGAATTTGAAACAGTCACCAGCTTTTCCACTCAGCCTCTGGACTAAGGTCACCAGGCAGAAGGAGCCACCATTACAGCTAAGGACAAAGCGCCTCAGAAAAGGTCTAATGACTCCATTTACCACCTAAAGTTTCCTCTAGGACCACAGATCCCGTTCAGAAACTTCATATTCTGTGAGAAGAAAGTGCTTTTGAAGCACCTCTCAATGCTAAAACAAGCAACGTTTCTTTCCGAACTGTTCCTCCTGCTACAAAACATGGGATGGTGGGACAACAATGATTTTGCCCCTATACTCCTGAGTCTGTCTCCTTATGAGCAGCGCTCTCTTTCCAACTTGTATTTGCACCTTTGAGCCACGGCAGCGGCACAAAGATCAGTTTTGCTCATGTATTAAGAGGATAACAATTACAAAACTAACATTACAGTTCTCCATCTTTTAGTAAATGGAAATTCACGATGCAGAAAGTATTTGCTCTGGTCCATCTCCTTTACCAGGGAGGATTTTACTCCTTAGTTACGGAGCTGGAAAAGCAGCTTTGCACGCCTGGCAGTGAGGGCTGCAAACCATGGCAGAAAACGCTTCCTACAACACGTCCCATCAAAATTGCAGGACAAACGCTCGAGAGTTTCATGCTCCTAAAAATACAAAAAAGCATACACAAAAAGGTTTCATGATCCAAATAAAATTGTCCTGCTGCATTCCAACCCTACTTATCCAATTAAATAATTATGCTTTATAAACATAACTGAATTTCAAAATCATTATATGCCATCATTAGAAACCTCAGGTTCTAAAAACAGAAACGAGCCTGTCTACAAGCTATTTCTGCCCTCGCCCTTACAACACCAGTAACACCAAACCAAAAAATACTGAAAACTAGTACAACTGGTTGGAATAACTGACCTTCTCTCTTCCCTAGGATGTGAATTTCAGAGAGTAAGTTCCCAGTGTGTTGAAACATCCCTTTGTATTACTGACTTGGTATTTGTGTGAGAAACTACAGCGGCGTTTCGACTTCTCCACTGGGAATTTCTGTGCGTTACTTCTGATGCATGTTGGGATGCCCCAGGAATTCACCACTGGTAGCACACAGACCAAAAGGCACAGCAGTTCCTTCTGTTACCTGAGCAACACCAAATCTCTGGGTACAAGCCCAGCAGATGTCACCCATCAGAAAGAGCAACTTTTACATTAGGAAAAAGAAAGGCAAAACAAA
This sequence comes from Apaloderma vittatum, assembly GCF_000703405.1. Classification (NCBI taxonomy): domain Eukaryota; kingdom Metazoa; phylum Chordata; class Aves; order Trogoniformes; family Trogonidae; genus Apaloderma; species Apaloderma vittatum. The sequence continues at coordinate 996 of NW_009695297.1, read as the reverse complement.
TCAAACCACAAATACAAAACCAACCACGGCAGCTTTTTCCCACACTCCAGAGAGAAATTCTTTTAGCATGCTTCTGATCACATAAGTTGGGTTTATCAGCCAGCAGCGGGCTGAAAGCAAACCCAAAATTTCACCAAGCTTCAAAGAAAACAACAAGTTCTTGAATTATAAGTTTCCTACAATAGCATGTAAGTATCGTAAATAAAACTTGATTGAGTCAGGCTGCGTTTCTACAAGCAATTGAGTTAATGAGGAGAGGTCTCATGCCCCGTCTTGTGCAGATACCCTGACCTTTGTCAGAACCTCTTATGAGCAACTTCACAAGTCTTCTGTCAGGCTAGTGTGCTCAATCAGCCCAAAAGAGGATTCTACGCAGATAAGGCAGGAGGAAGGAAGATGCGAGCAACTCCTCCCAGCAGCAACAATCTTAGAATGACAGAGTCATTTAAGGTTGGAGAAGACCTTCAAGATCACAGATGCCAACCGCTAACCTAGCAATGCCAGGTCCACCTCTAAACCATGTCACCGCACCTACATGTCTTTTAAGTGCCTCCAGGGATGGTGACTCAACCACTTCCCTGGGCAGCCTCTTCCAAAATCTGCTCACCCCACTGAGAGGAACCGCAACCTAATGGAGGGTCAGTGCACACGTTTCCACACGTAACAACTGATCTCCAGGTACAGAAGGTATCCAGCTGGCCAAAACGATCTGAGGGAAGCGTCCAAATAAACCTTTTATCTCATGGCCAAAGTTTGTTGGTTTTTCTCCTAGGAGTACCAGGTAGATCCAACACGTTCAGCCTTCGGGAAGCCAGAAAGGCCTGGAAAAACACTGGAGAAACAAGCAATTCTGGTTCGGCGTGGTGACAGCCCCATAAATACCCTTTTCGCAGACGCGGCTTGACGACCTGCACAGCAAAGGAGGTGGGGGCCCCTTCGCTCGCCTCCCTCTGCCCGAGCTCCCTCCAACTCCTGGCCACAACCCCGCTCCTGCCG
>NW_009695296.1:0-1819 GCF_000703405.1 Apaloderma vittatum | reverse complement strand
ATTCTTCTCTGTAAGACATTTTGGGACAATTGGCGCTTGTCATGCCTTTTCTCTTCCTTGGACTTTTCCTATGTTCTTCTTCCTAAGTGTTTTGTAACTGCCGTGTTGAGGGAGATGAGCGTCATCCGAGGCAGACATAAACGCTTATTTTTTTTTCTCCCACTGCCTTGTCTGTGTTCTGCATTAACCTTCCTGGCGGGACACGTGTCTTGGTGTAGCCTGACGTGTTCTGATATTCTTTCTGTTTTGCATTAGCAGCAATACCTTTATACATTTCATAGAGATCCGCAATAAAACAAGAAAAAAAAGCCCTGTAATGAAATATTTCTGCACACTAAATATTATCTGCTGTGCTTGTCAACGTATAGGTTTGTCTCTCAGTATGAAGTCAATGACCATTGCTATTAGACTTCTGCAAAATGTATTGATGTCAAGTCTGTAATAATTTAGCTCTCAAATTGCTGAAGCATTGCCGCACCTATGGGTTAGTAATAGAGAGTCTGGCTACACAGTGCTTGTGATCTCATCTTTGTGGTTTTTTGGTGATGCTCTCATTGATGGGAAGGGTCTGTAAATGATTGAGCCTTGAGGTGGGAAACGGTGGCATGTAACAGAGGGGAATGTTTGCTGAAACTGAGTAGGGCCTTACTCTTGCCTGCTATGAGGGATGACCTTGGGCAGTGGGTGGACTTTGCTGAGAGAACTAAAAATCATTGGGAAAAATATGGGCCATGTCATAAAGCAAGAATGATGAGCTTGTCTTAAGGACACATGTCCCAGAGTGGGGAATGGAAGATGCCTGTGGTTCCATACCACAGAACAGTATATGAACTGGGAGGAGTTAGCTAGGGAGGGAGTGGATCACTGCTTGGGCATTGGTCAGTGGGTGATGAGCAATTGCATTGTGCATCACTTTTCTGACATCTTACTTATCTTACTCTTTGGTTTTACCAATTTTTGATACATGAGGAGGTGGATGTCATGTTTCTGCTCTCATCGTGCCCTACTTGCATAAGTTGTCCTCAGTAGAGATGTCATTTCCTATTACACACGGCTCATTGATGTTTGTGTGTACAGCCCAAACCTATCACACTACCCCAGCTCTGGTTTTCTGTGGTACAAATTCTCCCACCAGCTTGATGTTGTCAGTGTGCTTCTGCTTCAGCATTTGATGTGATTCTCTCAGAGAATAAAATCTGTATGAGCTGATCTTGGTGTTGTCACAGCTTTAACCTCAGATTCTTTAAGAACTCTAATGTGCAGCTCTGTGAAGTTTTGACCTGAAACTTATGAAAAGGCGCAGAGGATTTAGGGTGAAGTTCATTCACCTGGGAAGAGTCACTATCTGGATTTGCATCCCTGTGTGTGTTCTTTGTGCCAATTATGAGGGAAGGTGAGGCTGTGCAAAGGTCTGACTCATGCTCAGACTGGGGTTTAGAGATGGGGCATGTTCTGGGTATGTAGCAGTGATACTTGTAGTGGCATGGAGAAGGGCCTGGGCATGTGTCACTGGGAGGATGGTTTTGATTGGGGAAAAATATTGCCTGAAGGAAATGGAGATGCTGGGTCTGTGTGACTGAGGAAGAAGTACAAGATGTCTGCTGAGCTGTGGAGATGCCATTTCCCGTGGCATGGGAGAAGAGGCCGAATGCACAGGTATGTTCTCCCAGTATCCTCTCAGCACCTCCAGAAGTTCTACATATCCTGGCATCCTGTTGTTCTCTATAGAATTACCTCTTGTGAAGATAACCGCCGTATATTCCTTCAATCACTTATTTTTGATGGAGCATGGTGTTGGTCAAACAGAAGGTTTGCCAAA
>NW_009695295.1:0-32966 GCF_000703405.1 Apaloderma vittatum | reverse complement strand
CAGTCAGAGTACCCTTTTTTTTCTGCCTTTGCAAGGTTCCCTTCCTAGAATGCTGCTCAGTGATGAATTTTTCATTCACCACAGACACTGGAAACATCCCCCAGTAAAACAACCAGACTCCACAATTAGAGGATACTCCATGCAACATGACCAGGCATTATGGATTTTGACTGAATTGTATCCTGAAAAAATCTGTATATTCTTAGAGGCACATCAGTTTTTCCCTGAACAAAATACATATCTGTTTCCTGATACAGATATTAAATTCAAATGATTGATACATTGAAATTATGTATCCCATCTTTTATTTGGAATAACCAAAAGATTGTTATTTGAGTTGCTTTTAATACAGCCTTCCCCCCAGCAGGTGCTAGGACTACAAATGCCACTGCATGCGACCTCTGAGATGGGTACGATGGCCCTACCGAAGAAAAGCTGAAGGGTTGCTTGTTCCTTACATTTTTATTTGCATTACATTCAGATGCAGGGTTAAAATATGACTTTCTGGGAGAGAAAAGCACGGCTTTGAGAAGAACTGATTGTACAGGTAGGAGCATAAGGTCAGATGGAGAGTGCTACTAGGAGCTTTCAAAATTCAAGTTACTCTAAGCAGGTGATTCTTATTGCATATATTAACCCCAAGGGGCAATTGTTGTGGAATGCAACTGAAATCAGTAGCATATAATAGGAAAAATATATTTAGCGAACAGTACATATCTGAGAAATCAGAAGGTCCCTATGTGACCTTCAGACTAAAACATCCAAATGCACACAGAGATATATTAGCATAGACTTAGTCCAAGCCTGTAGAGCAAGGGAAAAAATAACTTTCATGTATTTCCTGCTTGTGCCTCTAAGATGTACCAGTGTCCAATCCATTAAAGGAGGGGGAGAAAACCTCTTTGTGTGATTAGTCATTTTGAAATGTTGTCATTTAAAACATGTTTGCACCCCTTTTCAAATGCAGAGGAAGAAACCCTTGTACACTTGACGGTGTCAAGTTTTGCATGTTACATCTGCTTCCAGGCCTCCGGTAGTGATTTTTAGATTGATTTAGAGAGGTCCCTTTTCTAATAAATTCCTTCATTCCATACTCACAGCAGGGGGGCAGCTGCTGCTGGCTGCCATAGCAAGAAGGACAAAACCTTGTATTTAGATGATGATGTTAGCAGATAGGAGGTTTCTAGCTTTTTCAAGATTTGCTGCTAGTGTGGGTCTTGTCTTTCTGAAGGTCTTATTACTCTCCTTTTCCTCCTCCTGCCCCAATAGTCGTACTGTGTATGAAAGGCCATGAACTGGGCTGAGCAAATAGATTTATACTGAATTTTCGACGAACTGGACTTAGTTTCGAAGATGGTCTAAACCTGCAGAGCAGTGTTTTGGGTGGCCATTTGTACCTGAGTCTTTTGTTGACACTGATGGTAAATTTTGTAGCCAGTACACCAACACAGGTAGCAAGAGGTCTACTAAGAAACATTGCTTCAACAAAATGAAAACTGGAGATAACCAGAGGATCATTTTTCCAAGGCTTTAGGGATATTTGAATTTCAGAGAGCACAGATTTTTCATCCTAAACACAGTAACAGCAAGAAAACTAGTTGCACTTGAAGTTACCTTGGTCTGGTCTGGTCAGAAGATAATTTCACCATAAAACGGTGTAACTGCAAAAAAAAAATTATCTATTTTGTTACATCTAAAAGGAGGTTTCTGGTGACCTACACCTTATAGCTGCAGTTCCTGAGGCTTTGAGGGTATTCACTACTTTCTGCTCAGTAGCACAGGGACTTCCCAGGTGCAGCAACTCTCTTCAAATGCCTTTTCCACTAAAAGTAGATTTGTGAGACTTACTTTTCATGAGAGATCAGGTTTGGTGCATAAGCTGGTGTACCTCTCTCCGTGCTAAAAATAAAAAAAAATGACATGCTGAGAAGATGACAAAGGCTCTTCTTTACAGCATTGCAACTAGCAGCTGTGCTGGAATTAGCATCAGAAACATCGGGATCTTGAAAATGGCTCTTTGCATCTGGTGGAATTAAACCTTCAGCCAGAACTGGTCAGATCCTGACTGCTGTGTGTTGTGAGCAACTAGGTCGGTGAGGAAGGTATTTGGGGCAGTGAAAATAAGCACCTGCCTGTGGACAGATCATGGAGAACTGAGGTCATGGCAATTAAACCATATTTCTGTTCAGTTTGCAGATTTCCCATGTATTGCACAGATCGAACCGGTAATAGGGAGGGCTTAGGGACTTTTTCCAACATGCCTTTTGTATAAACTGATTTTGCAGAGTAAACATTTTCTGAACCTTGCGAGGTAGAGGCAGTGGGCATGCAGTAACGGGGAGGAACAGCACTCTGGGCTGAATCACTGTCATGTCCTCAGGGAACTCTCCTGTAAGAGGTGCCCCATAGCCTGGCACTTTTATGAAGCACTTGAGTAGGAAGAAAAGGGCTTTTAATGTATTTTAAAGCTGCACGTGCTCACTTCCAACAAAAATAAACTCTGTAAGACTTTTTCTCAAAAATCACACCATACAGAGATGACTCGTGGCTCGGCTGTGTATTTACCTATTCCCCTGCCCTTCTAATTGAAGAGCAAGCCTGTGCAGGCACCGAGGGGAAAGAATGATCTTCATATTCTTCATTACTCACTTGTAGTTTCACCTCCTGTGAGTTATGACTCATTTTCTCACTCCTGGGACATCTCTCATATAAACCGATCATACAATAATTCACCAGAGGGGTGAAAAATTAACTTGTCTTCTTAATACAGAAGTTAAGAAAATAGGCTAATATTTCATTTCCCTAGAAGAAACCAATGTAATAGGAGCAGGCAGGTCACACACCAGAGTGTAGCCCAAGTGAAAACATATCTCAGCTAAACTGAGGGACTGGTGATAGAAAACTATGCTGCTTGCTACATATTCCTGAGTTACCTCCACATTTTTTTTTACCCTATGTTATTTCTTCCTCCCTTCTTTCCCTGTACTTTTAGAATTTTCTTAGCCATAGCAGCACTGTAAACTGAAGCCTCTTTCCCAGCATGTGTGTATGGAAAATGTAGTCATTTGGCACTGAAAGCGTCCCACAAGAGACATCGTTTCTGCAGTGGAGACAGGTGCTCCATATTCCTTTTATTATTTCTTTCTTTAATGTCTTGCATCGTTCACCATGGGAGGGAGATATTCGATTGACCTGCTGTTGGTTTAGGATGACAAATTAATTTCATGTCAGCCTCCAAACAGCCTGTTAACAGCAATCACCTGGGACCACCTCAACCAGCGCAGAAGAGACATTTAACTCTTGACAGAAAGGCAAAAGTTTCTGAATCATATTGCTGAGCCATCCAAACCCCTGTGGATCTGAGCTCCACGTTGCCAAGGAGCACGCCTGGCGTTTGAACTCCGCCCTACCAAAACTTTAGATTAGCTTCTGATATTTGCCACAAAGGGGAAATTAAATAATGCGATTTATTGTGAATGCATACTGCCTTGTCTCTTTCCATTTACTACACACTCTCCCTAGTGCAATTGCATACAGCGAGGAAAGTCTCACTGCTTCACGCCGAGGATTGCTGTGACAGAGAAACACCACTCACCAGCTCAAGCCCATTAAGTTTTCATTAGACCCCCTTGCCCTCTTTTCCATCTTTCTTGTCTCCTGCCTTCCTGGTTCTTTTTTATATTCTCACTTACTCCTACCCGGTAATGCTTCATTGCGCTCAAGCCACTGCAAGTGCTTTGCTTCACCTTGGTCTTGGCAACCAGTTTGTTGCCCATTTCAAACCACTTTCACAGGCAGGGACTGCTGGAGGTTATGTGTCATGTCAAACCCTAACTGCTGGGCTGGCTTGAAAAGTATCAGGCTGTAAGAGTGAGCTGATTTCAAAGATATTTGTGCCTTTGTTTACCAGAAATACAAATGAAAATGCCTTTACAAACAAAATTGTTGTCCTGCATTGTTTTAAGGTATGTGTAGGAATCCTTATACAAAACAAATTATAGCAAAAAATATAGGTTCTTCTTGCTGTCGTTTTAAATTATCGGTGATAGGATTGCCTCCATAACGCAGCATCCCAGCAGTATCCAGAGACCCTTACACAGATTTTGGCCACATCCTGCTGTAGAGATATAACAAAAGAGAGAATGGTGACTGAGAATGGTGCAGAGACAGGTGTTCAACCCCCATTGTTCTGGGGTTTGTTGCACATCTGTCACAGCGATGGTGCAGGATGCGCGGTGCACACCCATCTCCTTTGGTAGAGCAGAGCATCTGTTTGTCAACACAGAGCAATAATGAACTGTCACAGAGACACAAATGGAAGAAAAGCCTCATTCAGCTTACACTGCAAGGGAAATGTAGGTCGGTGGAATATCATTACAGAAACTGGAATTTATCTGGGACACCAGGGTTAATAAAACTCTTCTCAGACAAGAACTGTGGCATCATTAATGGCCATGAGTTGTGATGAGAGTCTTTCCTGCCTCTGTACTTAGAAGTTGCCTTTCACGGCTAGAATGGCCCAGTTCAATACTGGGCACATGGCTTGGTTAATTTACCAAATTGCAGCTTTCTTCAAGCTTCTGGCTGTCTTGAATGTATATGCTGCCTGGACCTGAGCTCTCTTAGCTGTACATTATCTAACAAGATCCCAACCCTGCTAGGAATGACCTATATTTGGCTTGTTCTCCAGCATTTAATTTTGAGCAGTAAAAGCTAATTTTCTTTTGTGCTGAAAGAACACATGGGTTCATTGTGAGGGAAAAGAATTGTTTGAGCACTCTATTGAAGTCGGATATTTTTAGGTGCATGTAAGATCAAAGCTCTGATATCTCTTGGTGCATTAATACACGTACCAATATGTAACAGCAAAAGAATCTTTTTCCAGCTCTCCATTCAGAGCATTTTCATTACATTTTAAAGCTGCCTTTCACATTTTTGTGCCATATACAGCTCTTTAATGCAGCATTAGCTGGTGTGAAGTGTGCCAAGCCCATTTAAGCACAGAATGTGTAGATATGGAATGAAACAAGTTTTATCAAGAGACAGCAAACTTCAAAGTTTCCAGAGGCTGAGCTTAGATAAACCTTATTAAAATATGATAACTGTTGAAATAGGGTTCAGACTTTCTCAAGCAGTTTTTGGTAAAACTTGTTTCTCAGAATTCTAAAATACTGGTTAAGGGTATTTCACACATTAATTTGTTCTGTCTGTTTCAAGTCCTGGCTTCAAGTCAATAGAAATGCATCCAAGCTGTCAAGTTTACATCTAGGCTTTGCCAGAGTGTGAAGTTGTTTATATCTAGAGTTCTGGAGCCAGCTGACATCTACACACTTAGGAAAATTAATTCAAATTAATTGGAGGTGTGAACTTAGAGCATCGCAGTTCAAGTATCTTAAAACCCCATGTGGAAACTCTTATTCAGATGTAAAGTGTCCTCAGTTTTGAATATAATCTTCCTCCAAGATGAGCTATATCTAAATTCACAACTAAGATCCAGTATCATCTTTTAAAGCAGAAACTGTTGACAAGGAAATTTCACAGGTGCACCAAATAAGTGATAAACAAACTACTTCAGATTTAGGACTGGTTTGGTTGTCATAAACTCTGAAAAAAACATCTCAGTCTTTATCCAATGAGTTTTCGGCTACTCCAAGGGAGATAAAGTAAAGGTCATGCTTTATGACTCATTAATGCATACTTTTAATCTGAAATGGTTTCAAATAGCAGAGCTATATTTTGAGTCTAATAAATCTACAATCAATTGATTTTCAGTAGCATGTTTGGAGGTTTTCCATCTAAATTACTGAAAGATCCAAAACTATAATAAGCAAATAACAATAGCATCATTTTTTTCAGTGCAACTATTCTTTCTTTCATATCATAGCCTAGCAGACTGGCTATCCCCAACTCTGTTGTTTCCTCATGTCATAAACATCTGGCATGGATCTTTTTGGGCACTTTGCTTTGAACACTCTCTAAATTGCATGTTTGGTAGTAACCATAAACTTTTAGCCTGAAGCCTCAGCATTGTTCCTGGGCTGGAGTCCCAGGGATGTTTCATAGCGCAGATTTCCTGCGTAGTGCAGCAACTTGGCGTTGCTGGGTTAACAGTTGGACTAAATGTTCTTAAAGGTCTTTTTCAATCTAAATGAAGGTGAAGAGGGGGGTAGAGCATCTGCCCTACGAGAATAGGGTGAGAGGGTTGGAGTTGCTCAGCTCAGAGAAGAGAAGGCTCTGGGGCACCTTATAGTGACCTTCTAGTACTTAAAAGGGGCTACAGAAAAGAAAAGGAAGGATTCTTCATCGGGGAGTGCAGGCATAGAAGAAGGGATAATGGTTTCAAAGTAAAAGAAAGCAGACTTAGGTTAGAGATGAGGAAGAAATTATTTTCTGTGAGGGCTGTGAGACACCAGAACAGGTTGTCCGGAGAATTTGGGGATGCCTCATCCCTGGAGGTGGTCAAGGTCAGGTTGGATGGGACTTTGAGCAACTTGGTCTGGTAGGAGTTGTCCCTGCCCATGGTAAGAGGGTTGGAACTAGATGATCTTTAAGGTTGCTTCCAGCCCAAACCATGCCGTGATTTATGATTCTATGTTTCCGACAGGCAATGATTCTCTAGAAAAAAGGAGGGAAACATAAGCTTTTCACCTTTATCCTTCTTTTTTTATTTCCCTATTCCATATATTTCTGTCACAATGGAAGTATCATCTGTCCTCCACATAAAGAAACAAACATATACATCGAATCAATGAGAAAAAGGGAGGCATCTTACACCAGTAACTCTTGGAGTAACACATCTCTTGAGTACCCTCTGGGAACTGCCTGGCTGGGGAGAGACGACAGTTTAACAGCAGATTTTGTGCAATGTTCCATATATCTTGAACTATTAAATATTACAGCTCCTCATACCTTCTCCATGACAATCCATAGTTTATGGAGTTCTATACCACTCCTTCACCTCAAAGGCCTCTCTTTCAGCATCCATCTCTTGTCTGATGACTGAGATACACCACCCCTCTTTGCATCTACTGTGAGAGCTGAAAGCTGAGTTGCAAATGCATCTATATAAGCAGCTCTAGATGAGATCCTGGAGACTGCAAGCTTATAACTCTGACCATTGTTCCTAGTAAGATGTTAACATGTAATGAAGAGTAAAATTAGTGAGCATACAGAAGAGCACCACTTGTTGGGAAAGAATTAGCACCGCTTTTGTAAATGGAAATTCAGCCTTATTATATGTTAAAGTTTTACCAAGAGTTTGTAAGCACCTCAGTAAGAAGTATAGAGTGGTCTAAATGTGTTAAGTTTTTGAAAAAAATCAAAACGAACCAAACACAAACCAAAACCTTTAGTACGCCTTTGAGTTAAATATTATTAAAGAAAGTAAGTTGCTATGGGAATGGAGGAAAGAACTTCTGAAAGTTAAATAAAGGATAGGAAGCAAAGGGTTATTAGTTGCTTTTCAGGATGGAGAAGAGTCAGCACTGGATTCCCCCAGGAGTAAACATCAGTTTTATTTGACAGTTGTCATCAATGCCTTTGAGTCAGCAAAGAACAGTGGAATCTTTATGCTTACAGAGGATATTAAGCTCTATCAGGTAGTCAAATGATGCAGCTTTAGAATCTAACGAAATTGAGCAAAGGGGATGAAAGTTAACAGATAAGCTCCTATGTAAAAAAAAAAAAGAGAAGCTAATGAATGACTCTAGACAAAACAATCTGAAGCACGGAAATATTGCTGAATTCAGAAATGAAAAAGCTGTTAAAAGGAGATCTGAGAGTCACTATTGTCATTTCCCTAAAATAATCACTTCAGTGTGTAGTAACACCCAAAAAGATCAATAAAATTTTCCTGTCATAATGAAGGGGACAGAAAAGAAAACAGAGGGTATTATGTTGCTTCTTCACAAAGCTGCAGTATGCCCACATTGTGAATGTTTTGTGTAGGTCTCATCTCCCCAGGTCAAAACAAATATAGTGAATGAGTACTAGAAACAGAAAAGGGCAACTAAAATGATCATGCCAATCAAGTGACTGCTTGAAGAGAGTGGGTAAAGCAAATTTAGAAGTGTTGTGATCTAGCAATACAGAAAAAGTGAGGGGACACTCAGCGAGGGCATGCAGAAGATGAGTTTAGCACAGATAAAAGCCCTTCTTGAACCTCCAGACAGAAAATTTCTGCAACTTACTTCATTGGTGGTCATGGAGGCAGATAGCAGCAGGATCAAAAAGGGACCGGACAAATTGACATGAAACTATGAACAAATATTAAGGAGAATAAGGATAGATACACCTTCCAAGTTCCCTAGTATTGTGATTGCAGGTGTAAGGATATAATGGAAGACTGGTGAGGAGGACTGCAGGTACGCTCAAGCGACTTGTACCTTCGGTGTTGGAAAACATATACCTCACAATAGATTGCTGTTCAATATATGCATCAATGACCTGGACGAGGGATTTAGAGAGCGCTGTCAGCAAGTTTGCTGATGACACAGAACTGGGAGGAGCTGTTGACATACCAGCAGGCTGTGCAGCCATTCAGAGACACCTGGACAGGCTGGAGAGTTTGGTGGGGAGAAGTCTTATGAAATTCAGAAAGGGCAAGTGTAGAGTTTTGCACTTGGGAAAGAACAAGCCCATGTACCAGTATAGGTTGGGGACTGAACTGCTGGAGAGCAGTGTAGGAGAAAGGGCCCTGGGGGTTCTAGTGGACAGCAGGATGGCCATGAGCCAGCAATGTGCCCTCATGGCTAAGAAGGCCAATGGCATCCTGGGGTGTGTTTGAAGGGGAGTAGCTAGTAGGTCGAGAGAGGTCCTCCTGCCCCTCTGCTCTGCCCTGGTGAGGCCACATCTGGAATATTGTGCCCAGTTGGAATTTGTGTCCAGTTCTGGGCCCCTCAGCTCAAGAGAGATAGGGAACTGCTGGAGAGAGTCCAGCGCAGCCACAGAGATGATGAAGGGAGTGGAACATCCTCCTGATGAGGAAAAGCTGAAGGAGCTGGGTCTCTTGAGCTTGGAGAAGAGGAGGCTGAGGGGTGACCTCATAAATGTTTACAAATATGTCAAGGGAGAGTGTCAGGAGGACGGAGCCAGGCTCTTCTCAGCAATATTCAATGACAGAACAAGTGATAATGGGTACAAGCTGGAACATAGGAGGTTCCACAAAAATATTAGAAAAATTTTTTTCAGCATGAGGGTGACAGGGCCCTGGCCCAGGCTGCCCAGAGAGGTTGTGGACTCTCCTTCTCTGGAGACATTCAAAACCTGCCTGGACGTGTTCCTGTGTGACCTACTGTGGGTGATCCTGCTCTGACAGCGGCGTTGGTCTAGATGATTTTTTGAAGTTCCTTCCAACCCCTGACATTCTGTGATTCTGTGATTCTGTGATTCCCTGATTAATGCTTGGCCTTGAGTACTCAATAAGCAACACACCCACGCTTAGATAAGAGAGGCTTGGGATAGATGCAGTGGCATCTCTCACATTCCTGCCCTGCAGAATTGTCATGTGAATCCTAGGAACTTGAGCAGAGCAGCAAGTAAAACATAATCAAGCAGTGGGATAAATAGCACACACTTTCTTACAAGGAGAGTCCTCCTTATGCCTGTGCTACTGCTTGTTGAGCGCTCGTGTGACCTCTGCCTGTGTGCATCATCTGCATTCTACTGCAAAGATTATTCAGATTCTCAGGTAGCGAAAATAAATCTACTCTTTGCATTTCAGCTGTGGTTAGTGGTTGCTCCTGCTTCTTGCTTGTTTTCAGCCCACACGGCAGGTAAGCACTGGAGAAATGAACTGCCTGAGTGGCCAATTTTGCGTGCTCTCTTTGTTCAGCATCACCTGTCATCGATCAAGTTTCTTCATCAAAGACATTTTAAAAAAAATAAGTCTTCAGAGTATTGAAAGCAGTAAGTACAATTACATGCCTATAGAGCACATACTTGTACAAGAGAAGAGTGTTGGTTCCTCACCTGTACCAGCATACAACCTGTCTAGGCGCCTCATAAAGTCCACACTACCGTTGGATCTCTCAGGCAAGTTACCAAGTTCTTCTTGGAGACCACACAACTACCTACGAGTGTGGACAATGACAAATCCTCACTCTGTCACTGCCTGCTTCTTCCAACCCTGGAAAGCCTCCAATGTCACCTTTCCCAAGGATGTATATCCTTCTCAGCAGGAGATTACTCTTCTCTCACTGTCCTCTACCCTTATTAAGATAGTTAGCAGGAGGTGAAATATAATTAAAAATGTGTTTAAACACCCCATAGAAAACAATGAGAGCTCTAACAGATTTGGGAGGCACAACTTGCCCTGAAAAAAATGTTTATCCTCTTCCATTGTCTCCCATTTTCCATGTGGCTTCTATTTCCCTTCTTTCTAATAATTTTATTAAATTGATTGATGGGATTTTATTGATCTGTGGTTTCCAACGCCTCCTTGGAAGAAATATTGGGGTTTTTTTCTTTTTCTTTTCTTTTTTTTTTTTTCACTTTGACATCCTATTCTAGCAGTGGACACTGGTTTTAGGTAAAAGATTACTCAGCAAAATTAATAGTTTATCAATTTTGTACTTGAGTTCTTCTGGAGCTCTTGGGTGAATATCATCTGGTCTTGATGTTGTGATACTGTTAATTTTTTTGATTCACTCAAAACTTTTCTACTGATACTGTAATTTGAAACAGCTCTTCAAAATTTCCTCTTAAGGAAAAATTTCTGTCCCTAAACGTAGCAACACAGACCATGGAAAAGATTAATTTTTTTTCTATAGCCCTAGCTTCTCTGTATGACTTTTTACCTTCTTGATGTTCTCTCAGTCCTACAAATTCTAGCAGACACCTTTATACTTGTGCTGTGGAAAAAAGTTTTCCTTTTTATGGTTTTACCAATAATGCTCTTCAAAATGATTTTTTTTTCCTTTTCTCCTGACGTATTATGCTTTTATATTTAACTAATTCTCTTCTGTTTCAATTTTTTGGAAGGCTTCAGCCAGCTTTCTGAGGGATAACTTTTCAGTTCAAATAGGTTTTTTGCACCTTGCTTGTTTAACCGTATCGTCTTTGGGGTTCTGGTCTTTTATTCTTTTTTTTCTTTTCTTTTTTTTTAATCTTTTTAGTCTTTTTCAGGGGTTAGGCCTTTCACAACAGTCTCTACAATTCACCCTCGACCACGATGTGAAAGGACAAAAAATCCCACATCCAAAATAGTGTCTGCAGTTTGACACAGATACATATAAAAAGCTCCTATTTCAAACAGAACTCATAGGCTGTACAGAAATTCCCTGCTGAGCTTTTAAAATTATTCTCACACTCGCCTTACTATGGAAATCATCTTCGTCCAAGGATCAAAATTAAACAGTAATAGGTTCCCTTTTTAGTTGTTTAGATATTTGATGGAGGTGCTGTTTCTATAAATACACTTCACGATTGCTTAAAATTGATTCCATTGCTTATTTAACAACTTTAATTTTCACCGAATGCTGGGCTTAAAACGCTAGCACATGTTGTGTTTGCCTGGGTCAATTTTAAGAATAACTTGATCTGCTATATCTGCTTCTTTTTCAGCTTAGCGTTCCTGGTGTAGGTTGAAACCTGCCCTTGAAAGTGTGCATGGCTCCCATTAATAGCAATGGGAGCCATGTGTGTGCACTGAAGGAATAAATGCTAAATTCACCCCCTAAGCACTTCCCCCATAATGACTAAGTGTCCTATTACAAAGTCATTCTTTAACTACCGTTTTTAGCACAAACTTTTTCTTTTAATATATTCTAACTGATGATACAATTAATTCTCTGAAGTGAGTGTCATTGCAAAGTAATTGGAAATACCATTCGTATTTTCATGCACTTTCCAGAGTCAAACTGCTTTCCAAATATTTACTTACTTATTCTCATAGCGGTTTTTTGGACTGCAGTGGTGTAGCTGGGTGAACATTTCCCAATTTTATATTTTAATACTTGCCTACAGCTAGTATACAGAAATATGACAGAATACATAATTTTACATTGCCTGGAACTTTTTCCTGATTGAACTTGGTTTTCCCTCTTTGTGTTTTACAGAGCTACGCCACAGCCACATCTGTGTTTTCATTCTGAATTGAATTTCTTCACAATCATAGACACTGCTTGCAATTAAACGCATAGAACCTGCTGCTTTAATTGAGTTCAGTCCAATTTGTCACTTCAAACTTCAGAAAATTATGTGTAAGGAAAGATTTACTTGCCAGTTTGATTCAGCTAAAGTTGATGGAAAACCTTTTGATCGCTCAGCCATTAAACACATTTCAGAGTTGTGCCAAGCTAATTGCTTGGGCTTGCTTGAGTTTATTTGTATTTAAAACAATCTAAGTTGATATTTTCCAGGGCTGTGCAAACCATCATCTCTACATGCACTTGTGTTTTCTTACTTAAGCGTTTTGAAGGAGCCTGATTCTGCTCTTACACACCTACCAATGCAGATCAAGAAAAACTCCATTCTCTTTGGGAAAAACAAGGGTGGAAATGGTACAGTCACGGGTGCCAACCCAAATTTGTCTGTCCATCTGTTAACCGGTACAATTAGAAAGTGTCAGAGCCACAGCAATGTTTATTCCTTGCAGAGCACCTGCTTCTGGTTATGGCAATAAATCTAAGGGTGCCTCAGCAGCTGAAGTGTAGACATGCCCTTTGGGATCTTGCTGGACCAGGGTGGAAGCATCCACTGGGAGTACAGCTGTAGTTTATGGATAACAAGGGCTTCAGCTTTAGGAGGTCATGATCATCACTGCTGATATCTTACTTCTAAGAAATACAGTGAGGGTTTTTTAATCCCTTGATTCGTGGATAAAACCAGTAATAGGAACTGCATCTTTGTTTTGCTTTGGTCTCACTACTTTAAGCAACGGAAAAACGTATGTCATATTCAAAGTGCAAGACACAGAGTCTTCATCTTTAAGGCATCATTACAGGCCATGCATATTTTGTTAAACGGCATAAAAGAGATTCACGTTGTCAGGCCAGTTCCTTGAAGATAGTGAGAAAATAAAACTTTAATACTTAGGCTGTACAGAGCTTACAAGCAGGCTGGAGCTTCTGGGCATTATAGAAATATGTATGATAAACTCCCAGGTTGAGACACGGAGATATGAAATGCATAGTTGAGAGAAAGATGTGGAGGGGACAGTCGTTATCGTTCCACGTATATCCATTAGATACATTTCTGAAAATAAGGACTAGAAGTTGTCATCATTTACCTGACTTTCAAGGATGGGGATTTGACCTGCTTCTTACTTGGCAGTGGGCTACAAATCTTAAAGGAATCCGAACAATTAAACTCTCACTGGATTCCCTCAGAACAACTGATCTGCAAATGCAGAGACAGAGAAAGCCATCAGTCTAGTGACACAGGTCCAATTTTCTTTTTCCTAATCAGGCTTACACAGTTTTTAGCTAATCGCTGGATTTATCTGTCATACAGCTCTTCTATTTGCCGAAGAGAAATAACACCACTTTGATACCTTGGAGGTTAGTTCATACAGCACCAATAGGCCACAGAAAGTTCCTCAGGAATCTTGATGTCTTGATAATTCACTAGGAGATTTGGACTGGTTGTGTAAGCACTTTTCACCTCAAAATTCACTTCCTCTGTAAAACTGACAACAGCAACACAGATTATGGCACTAAAGTTTGAGAAGAGATATCTCAACCTGCTTCACTTGCAAAGGTTTTTTTTACTCTAGTAAAAGATTGGCCATCTCATCGCCCTGTGTGTTCACAGCTGATATGTTAGCACATTGATAGACACATCAGATCTCAGTAATTTGGCAGCTGAACTGGCAGGCCTTCCCCTGACCCTTAAAAATTCAGCATGAAGATATCATGTAAAGAGAAAGATCATTCCTGACAGTGACATTTCTGTGGTTCCCTTGATGAAGTATGAAGACATTTCATTAGAATTTCAAGTAGCACCCTTTGGCATGAATATTCTCTAGAGCAATACTTCTGTTCAGTGGTTGGTGTAGTGGAACAGGCTGATATGAGCAGCACAGAAACACCCGTTTTAGCCAGTGTGGCTTAAATTTGTTAGAAAATTTGTAGTAGCTTCTAGATTGGGTCTGCACAGCCAAAAGTCAGCACAGACCTTTCATTTGTTTTTATGGATGTAAAACCACAAATAACAAAAGTAGGAATTTTGTACATTGTTTCAGGCTGATATAGTCACTGTGTTCTCATTAAGGTTCTCTTTAGGTTATTTCAGAATGCAGTATTTATATTTATAGTCTTGATTCCCTGGGCACGATCTCTTAGCATACACTTGACATAGTGCCTTGACATATCACTTAGAAGTTTTGAGCATTTAACTACTATCACATAGGTTGTTGAAATTATCATAAGCAGAATAAAAAAATCAAATGCAAGCTCCAAACACAATTGTGTTTTGAACCCAGGGAAGCATCTGGTAAAATGTTCTTAACAATATTTGCATTTTAACTAAATAAGCAAGTGTTTACTAGGCACAAGAGAAGGAAAATAAAAATCTGGCTGCATCCCCAGATTAGCAGTCAGCTCAAACTGGTGAAGATAAAATAAAAATATCTTGGTCTGGAATACTTGCAAAAAAACACCTCTCAGTATTTTTGCATTTCTCTGAATATTTCACAGTCTCAAAACTGTCCTTGTCAGGATTTCTCAACGTCCAGCTTGGGGGTTTTTTTGTCCATCTTTATCTCGTTATCCCTTATATAAAAGCCACATCAACTAGGAAATTTGTTTTGCTACGCTAAAAGTGCATTTACATGCACCTACAAGCCCAGACTAGCATTGTTTTCCTTTATACTTTCCTTGGTGCATCTCTGTTCTTAGCCAGTGTGGTAATCATCTTTTGGTTGGTGTCTGAAATCTAGATAGTTAATTGTTTAAAGTGTTGATTTGTCTGCACAATAATCCCACTCTTAAAACTGTAATTGTATTTAGGAAGGTTACAATAGGAAGCTTGAATAAAATGGTGGTTTGGAAAATCTATCTGAGCTCTATGGAGCTGCATCTTGAAAACTGTGCTTAATTTTAGGCCCCTCGTAACAAAAAAAAAAAAAAAGACATCAATTTGCTAGAGTGGGTCCAGAGAAGGGCAACTAAGCCAGAGAATAAGATTTATGAGGTTCAGCTGAGAAAACTGGGTTTTTTTAGTCTAGAGAAGAGGAGGCTGAGGGGAGACCTCATCACTCTCTACAACTACCAGAAAGGAGGTTGTAGTGAGTTGGAGGTTGCTCTCGTCTTCCACATAACAAGTGATACGACAAGAGGGAATGGTTGTACCAGGGAAGGTTTGGTTTGTATATTAGGGAAAATGTTCTATTGAAAAGGTTGTTACGCACTGGAATAGATTGCCCAGGGCGGTAGTGGACTTCCTATCCCTGGAGGAACTTAAAAGAGGTATAGACATGGTGCTCAGGGACATGGTATAATGATGAACCTACTATCCCTAAGTTAACAGTTGGACTCCATCTTAAAGGTCTTTTTCAACTTGAATAATTCTATGAATCTATGATTCTAAGTGCTTGGTTAGATGAGTTTACTGTCACATCAGCCAAAGCACATATCCCAGAGTATCCTCTGTTTATGAGTAGATAGACCTTCTCATGGAAGGTCTTGCTAAAGGAGCAGATACTGACTTTAGGATGAGACTTGCCCATCAGTAGATGTAGCTCAATACTAAATAAGAAGGATCTATAGCTACATGACCCCCACATGATGACACAGGAGTCTGTTCCTCACTGTTCCTCACAGTTGGTGGGAATGTTCCCCAACTTCTTCATTACTTCCTTTCAGTCTATATTTTATTTTTATGAGGCATTATAGGTTTATTTGGGAGTGAGTGGGGGGCATATATTTGGATGTAATTTACTGTATACTGAAGTGGAAGGAAGAGATCTTCATTTTGTATTATTGTAATGGACCTATATAGCAGAGTGCTGCCTTCCACAAGAACAATAGACGCTTTTCTATACAAAGAAAACAGGATGAGAGAATCAGACTAGGAATCTGATATAAAGAATTAGCTCACTTTTCCAGAATATTTAGCAGGTGTATGTGCCTGTGCATGTGCATAATTGTATGCAGCAGTGGTCATGGCTGCTTTAACTCCTAGAATATGGTCTTCTCTGCTTTCATGCTCAAGAAGAAGCAAAAATTAGAAATTGTCATTGTCTCCAGGCACTTGGCTCCATTGGCATACAGCC
Organism: Apaloderma vittatum; assembly: GCF_000703405.1. Classification (NCBI taxonomy): domain Eukaryota; kingdom Metazoa; phylum Chordata; class Aves; order Trogoniformes; family Trogonidae; genus Apaloderma; species Apaloderma vittatum. The sequence goes on along the minus strand of NW_009695295.1, from coordinate 16,753 downwards.
TGAATGACAAATAGGGAATGTGGTGTTTCATAATCACCCACTTCCAAGTTCTCCAGCAGTACTGGAATCCCATCAGCTATCCAGAAAATTTTATGTCTTTCCTGTTATCCTGGAATAGGCAGCAGAAATAACTGAGCTTACACTGGTGCAGTTTCCTTGCTCCTGCCCTGCTTAGAGAATGAATGTATTTTTCACAGGAAAGAGATTAGGAGGTTCATGGCCACATCAGTCAGCATTTGTGTTAATAAATGTTTTTATGGAGTCTGTACCTCATATAGAGTTATATGCATCCCACATACCCTGGGGTGGAGAGCAAGGACCCTAATGTAAGCTCTGAATACTTTCCTTCTTCTAGCACCAAAAGAAAGCTTCCTTCTTTCTGCTGAGAAAGCAGTTTTAGTGGCTTCCAGGTAAGTTTTTTATTGGAGATTCTATGACACAGATGGCAACTGCAACACTATAAAAAGACGTCAAGATAACAGCATTTCAGAATAAACTCTATCACTAATCCTGAGGATAGGTGTACAAGACAAGGAAAATCCTGACCTCCTCACCCTGTTCCCTTAGCATCACTAATCCCCAATCAGACCGGTAGCCTATGCTCCCTGCAGTCCATACAGTCTTGTCTGCTGAAAATTGACCATATATTGAAATTATGGTACAGATTAAAGTTCTAATAGCATAGGAGATAACAGAAAAAGAAAAATTAAGAAGTCAGCAGTAATATTGTGTGGTTTATCTTCCTGGGTTTATGTTGCTTAGCAGAATTTACATTTTTAATGTTCTGTTAATTTGTATATATACACATATGAATTCACCTACATATACAAAGAAATTTGATGTATATATAGAAGATAAAGTTACAAAAGGCCTAGCTCCACAACATAGCTAAAGCTTCAAAGTTATTTTATGATCCATCAGGGATGACAAGAATAGAGTTAAAGACACTAAGTCACACCTGTGACTTCATTGTAGTCCCTCCAAAATGAACGTTAACCTAGCCTGTTAATTCACATTTTAAGATTTCTTTATGGAAGTGCTTCTGAAACAGCATCATTTAGATTTTCTATTTAGCTTCCTCAGAGGGGAGGTTTGATGGCATGTATCTGCTTCTCAAATTATTCTTTTTCATAAGAAGGCCATGGGCAGTCAGAGCATACAATGGGAGCTGTGTAATGGGAGTTATGAGGGCTATAAAGCACGTCTAAACACATTAGACCTTAAAAAAATGCAGAAAAACACCCAAAAGAAACAAAAAACATTAGCCTCATTAATTTCATAACTTTCCTAAAATAACTGACAGTAGCAAAGGGACCAGCACTGATGAATTATTGCCCTGATAAGGAGCCTAAAAGATATGTTGCAGAGGGACTTGGAAACTGAATTTATCCCTTTCTTCTCTGGAGTAGGAAGTATGAAGCTGCTCTTTTCACTTGTGGCTAATTACTCTAGCCTTAAATTGAGGTTACAGGGAATAAGGAAAAACATGCCCAAGAGGAGAGTCTGGGCTGCAGAAAAGAGAAGATAGATATAGAAATACACTCCTGAATGCAAATATGAGGAAAGAGACATGGATGGAAATCCTGATCCTTACGAATTATGTTGAGTTTAAATGACAAGATTTTGATAGCAAAGGGGAGCTTCCATGTGAGAATCCCAGGAACTGCCACCGTGTTCACAGAATCACAGAATGTCAGGGGTTGGAAGGGACCTCAAAAGATCATCTAGTCCAGCCCCCCTGCCAGAGCAGTGTTGGACAGAGCCAGTTCACTGTTCTCCAAAGGTGAGGGTGTGATCAACACTGGTGGTACCTCTGTGACAAAATATGGAAGAAAGGGTAAAAAATGTTATTCAGTATCTGTGAGAAAGGAGAGTGAGAAAAATGTGTGAGCGACAACGCTGCAGACACCAAGGTCAGTGAAGAAGGAGGGGGAAAAGGTGCTCTAGGTGCCAGAGCAGAGTTTGCCTTGCATCCCATCGACAATACCATGGTGAAGCAAGTGGTCCAGGAACTGTAGCTTATGGAGAAGAGCCCAGCAGGAGCAGGTTTGCTTGCAGGATCTGTGGTTCAGGAGGGGCCAACCCAAACAGGAGGGATCTTTCCCTGAAGGGCTGCACCCCATAGAAGTAAAACCAGGCTGGAGCAGCCCTTGAGCAACTACAGCCCAGGGGAACGACTCATATTGGAGAAGTTCATGAAATACTCTATCCCATGGGAGGGACCCTAAGCTGGACCAGAGGAATAGCATGAGGAAGAAGGAGCAGCAGAGATGAAGTGTTATGGGCTGACTGCAACTCCCATCCCCCTGCACTGCTCAAGGGAGAGGAGGTGGAAAAGTCTGGAAGGAAGTTGATGCTGGGATGAAGGGAGGAGTGAGGGGAAGATGAGTTTAGATTTGTTTTTATTTCTCATTAACTTACTCTGTCATTAATTAATTAATAAAATTAAAAATAAGTTAAACTAATTTCTCCAAGTTAAATGTGTTTTGCCTGTGAAAGTACATGGTGAGTGGTCTCGCTGTCTTTATCTTGACCCATGTCTTGCTGAGGAAGAGGAGGAAGACAACAGCTTGGTAGGCACGTGGTGGCAAACCAAGATTAATCTACCACAATAAGTCAGTAAAAATCTTGTAATTTCCTTCCCAGAGGCCTGATCTTGGTGGCCAAGAAGAAATAATCTGAAGGATCAGTTGTCTATTTGAGTTAACCCATTGCAACACCCAGGCAAGGTAGGAAGCCCAAACCATCTTGCTCCTCTGAAGAGATCCTTCATGAAGACAGGACTGTGAACTCATTTAGACCCTGCTTCCTACATACAGAAACTGATCGTAGAGTATGTTTGCACTGCTATGCATCTAGACAACATCCTAAAATCGCATTTACAATCCTCCTTTCCAACCATGGAAAGGTTGTTGATTTCTGTTTTACCTGGACTTTTGCAGCTCCCTGAAGGGGAAGAATTTGGGCACGTTTGAAAGCTTTTTTGCAGTTGCTGCCCTGCAACAATTGTTATGGAAAGAGGCAAGGCTGAGAGTGCTCCAGAAGGGTTGCATGATGTGGTGAAATTTCAACATCACTGAAAAACCGTTTGGCCCATAACCAGCAGTAGACACTGGGTGCTGAGGGAAAAACAAAAGGACAAGGTAAACGTGGAGCCCTCTTTCCTCCAGCTACCAATGTTCTGCAGCTCAGGAAATACCTGAGCCAGAAGCAATTTCTATGCTTCTAGTAGTCTTCAAGGTTCCCTTTATAGTCAACAGAAGTAATTAGGCTTTTCCAAGGCCCAATTATCTCACCATAAGGTAGCTATTTGAAATCAATCAAATGAATCGTTCCCTAGGAGGACATTTCTTTCCTGCAACTATAGGGAGGAGAAGGTGAAAACTAGCTTGTGTGCAGGTACCTGCCCTGCAGATGAGTGAAGTGAGGTGAGATGTCTCCTACAGCTGTAGGTACGAAGTCAGCAGGGTGGAGCTAAACCTTCTTGGCACTGAAAATGTTTAAATGAGAGCAGAGCTTGCAGTATAGTAGTTGCTGATGGCCTCCTTACACAAGTGTAAAAAGCCAAGGAATATTTTATGGCCCTCCTGAATACACTGGAGGAAAGCTGGCAGAAATAGGTGTGTATTGTTGAAGGAAAATAGTTAAAATATCTATTTTCGTAAAGCAGATGGAGAATAAGTAGCGCACTGGCAGAGTACCCATTGAGGAGTACACAACTCTGCTATGCCTTGAACTTTCAGGGGGGCATGACAGGGCTGTGTGTTTCATAATTCATCTGAGCGTTTGTCTGCAGTCAAGGCAGAGAAGACATCAGACGTCTTCAAACCTTTCTGTTCCATTAGTAGCTCCTCTGATCAGCACCACTTTCCCCACACTCCCTCCCTCCCCTCTCTCTGTGTACTTCATGTGATTTAAAGAGTAAAATTCCTGCTTCCTTAGCTCTGAGCTGCAGGGGGGCTCGCTTTCCCAGCCAAAGGATGCACAGTATGGGGCTGCTTTGCCAGTCTTTTCCTTTTGAATGGGCTTTGAAAATTGATGATGTGATTCAAGCAGATTTTCGCTATAGGACTTTTCAGGGTCTGCTCTCTGCTGAGTTTTGCATTCGGATGATTTGAAAACAAATATCTGGAGCCAGGTGGCTTGTTGCAGGAAAAGATGTTGATATAAAGGAGGGGAAAGAGCAATTATTTTAAAGTTTGCTTTCTCTCCTGTGGCTAATTCACCCAATTATAAGCTGATGACTGTTTGCTTGGCTGAGGAAATGAGACAATGAAAGGTTTCCTACAGGCACAAAGGAAAACTTGTACTTACCCTACATAAAGAAAAACAAACAACAACAGCAAAAAATTTACAGACTATTCCACTGGCAAAGTCTTAACAGATAGAATTCTAGAAAAATCAGCATTGCTCTCCTCCAGAGATTTCACTTGTACCATAAGTTCTTGAAGTCTGAAACTATCCTTTTATTGTGTGTTTGGGAAGTGCTTACGATTCTGGATCCCCAACCCACACATGAACTTTTAGGTAGTTGTAACACAGGAAAAATATGATAAAAAATCAAGTATCTGCATTCTTGTTGGAGAGTATAAGTAGGGTTCAGTTAAAGTGAGACCTTTGTCTGCCTTCATCTTCGATTGGCAAAGTAGGATTAACAATCTTGATTAGTCCAGAGTCAAATGCCACACTGGGGTGTGTGAGTTGGATGAGTGGCTTTGAGCTCAATGCTTGTTTATATTCTCTTGGCTTCTTTCAAACCTAAAAAACCCAAGCCATAAGAAAGAGCAAAAATGAAATGAATATTCTGTGGCATCATTTAAAAAGCTTGGCTTCTTTTCAAGCGAATGTAAGAAAACAATAATTTAAACCAATATAGAGCTGAGCAGAGAGAGGACCAAATGTGAGGAGGCTGAGAAACAATGTGCTCCCTGACCATGATTTTATCTGCCACCTTTGCCCTCCTCTGTACCCTCTCTTGCTCAGGAGACTCACAGGTCAAGCTTAAGTTTGTCTCAAGACTGCTCACCTCTGTAAAAGTCATGTATACAGAATTAAACTCTTGTAGTTCATTAAAGCACACCAAGGTGAAGGTAACTGTAATTGTACATAATTAACTTTTTCTCCCCCTGTTCCTTAATAGTTGAAATCATGGATATTGTTTCCACAGTTTACAGTAATGAGGCTTGAACTCTCACTTTCCATAACTAAAAAAAAAAAGATATTATAAGGCAGCTACTAGGCAATTTGAGAAAAAAAGATAAAACAACAAACCAAACACCAAAACCCAAAAACCTTCTTCTGGATATCTGTGTCTCTACAGAGAATTCCACCTTGCAATGGAGGTGGGAGGATTTCTTCCCCACAGATATGCTCTGTGAACTAGACCCAAGCTGCTCATGATGAAGCATCAAAGAAATGGGTAGTTCAAGCAGGTGAATTTACTTAAAATTACTCAAAATCTACTGCATACACCTCAATGTGCCGAGAAGACATATGCAAAATCCAGAACTACTATGAAAAAAATAAATAAGAAAAGGAACTGTGGAAGGTGTTAGACAGCTCTTGCATCATTATTTCAGGGTCCACCTAGACTAGGGATTTTGGGATAGCCCAAAGTACAGATGTTTTTGCTGCTTGTAAATGTGGCCACACCCTGCATCAATGTGCCTGTCTCTTAATTCGTACACCATTGGTATCAGAGTGTACCTGTTCCAGAACAACAGAAGCTGTGGGAGATGTTCTCCAGAGCCTACTAACCCATCAAATTAGACAACTTAGCTTTTTCCTGATCCTTCTCAAGGCCTTTTAAATGTAAACAAGATTGTTAAACATTTAATTTAACATTTATTATCTTTAAATATTCATAAGCAATTGAATATTAAGGACACACCTACTGCAGAATTCAAGCCTCACTGAACATCTCATTGTGTGCTTGCGAAAGCCAAGGTATGAGCACCAGGAAAAGCTGTGGGATGTGTTGAGCAAATCCCTTTTGTGACTGAAAGAAATGGACTTCTGGAAGAGCTGAAGGGGTTTTTTTCCCTAATGAGACTATCCAGCTAAGACACCTCTCTGGCCAAAGGAGTTTATTTAAATACCACTAAAACCATAGCATACTTTGTTATGTTGGTGGTGGATTTCAAATGCACAGGGATCTTTTTGGCCAGCACAGAATCCAAATCACAACATGTTCTTCAATCTGGGCGTAGGAGCTAAGTATAAACTGGAGCAGCCCTAAGGCCTCTTTAATTTATGCTGGCAAGCAAATGAATTGCTGGAGTACAAATGTGGCACAAAGCCTAATTTGCCTTCAACCCATCCCCAAGCAAGCTATGCCAAATGCCATGATAAAATCAGGATGGAATCAAGGTCTCACTGGTGAAAGTGTGTCTCCGGTACTATTGCAACGTTCTCCATGTGATAATATTTCATTAATACATTTTCTTACTATCACACTTTTAGAACTTCCATACTATCTGTCTGCTTAAGAAGTATCTTGCCTTTATTGTAAAACCACCATTCACAGGCCCAACAGCTTTTTAATCCAAATAAACAAACAAAAAAAATCCAACAAACAAACAAGTAAATAAATAAAAGCTAATGCAAAAGGCTTTCTTTCCCTTTGATAGCTGGAAAAAATAGAAATATCATTCAACCTTTTCCTTTTTTTCCTGATGAGCACGAGACTGTTCAAAGGAGTGGGATGTTGTTCTATAGATTAGGAAATGTTGGCTCTTAGCAGTGGAGAAGAGGTTGGATGCATACTACAGTGGGCATGTAAACTGGAAATGATTAATTCTGAAAGCTGAATTCAGCAACAACAGAAATCCAAAAATACTCCGCTTTAAGAGTTGTTTGCTGTAATCAGATTATAGGATTCTCTGAAAGATTTCAAAACCTTTTCAAAGAAGCACTTCTGCAAATGAAGCCTTTTAGAATCTTGGTAGGGAGAATCTCACAGGCAGCTATTTTGTTTTAGCACATAATTATATGTAATTTGTCTAAATATTTTGTTAATTGTTTAAATTCTTAACATATTGCAGTGTGTGCGTTCCTTTTCATTGCTTTCCCATTCACTTTTTAAATAAGACAGAATATGTCATGTCTGGGTTCCTCTTTTAAATATTCTCTTTTTGAACATAATAACTTGATTCTCTTGGCTTAAAACACCTCAAATTACAAAGCATGTGCATTCTTCAGGAAACACATACACCCCCACACAGAGTATATCAGACAAAATTGCTTTAAAATAATCTTTTAATTTTTTCCTGAGCAATGACAGATTTTTTTATTTTATTTTTTTAAAAAAGAAAGACTGTTCCCAGGAGACATTTTGATAAGAGCTTCAAGTTGATTACTTTTTATATCCTGTGTCCTGTTTGGCTGATAAGCTCCCAATCTCCATCCTTTCACATTGTTTTTATCTTCCTGGGCTGAACCCATCTACTCAATGTCATCTTTCAGTTGCTGGCGTGAAGGTGGCAGTGGAGGCGGGGAATGAGGAAACATGAGAGTGGCACAGTCCAGCACCAAGTCAGAGATTAGGGGTCAGTCTGCCCACACAGATAACGGCTACACTCTCAGGAATTAAATTTGTTAATCTTTGGAATGCTGTTCATCTTTCATTAATCATATAAGCTATAACAGAGTCTTTGATCTAAATGCGGCGTAGCCAGAAACCTCCTGCTTCTTTTGGCTCTGATATATGAAATCTGAGTTGTCGGGAGCGATGCTTCCCCCTCCCGCTACTTTTAAACTTGTCTCCTAACATTCCCCTACTATATTTACAGAGAACTGGGATGGTTATTCACTTAAGTTGTGCTGGAGTTTTGGCACTCTGGGTTTGGTACATGGCCCTTAGCAAATGCTGTCTGCCACTATCAGCAGCAAAGTGAGGTTGATTGACATGTGTTTATTCAATACCGATCTCTGCTGGACAATACCTGAACTGTTTTCTTTGGTAGGGTCATTTCCATCAGTTTGGCTCTGCCAAAAGCTTCCTGGATCTTCCTGGATGCAGACAGAAATCCTGTCCTGGGTTACACCAATCCCAGTATGCCTTGATGCAGACAGTGAGTGGCTTCATTGGTGTTAGAGGGCACTGAGATGTTAAGAAGGGCCATATTTTACGATTACCTTATTATGTTCATCAGGGTGGTTCTTTCTCTAACCAGGAAAAAAAAAAAAAGGGGAAAAAAAAAAGGGAAAAGAAAAAAAGAGGGAAAAAAAAAGATGGTAATTGACTTTGAGGTGTTTTTATTTAATGTCTTGTAGATTAGTGCACCATCTAGCATGGCTTCCTTGGAGCACAATTAAAAATGTTTGTCGGTCTGTGTTTTGTAAATGCATGATATGAAAACACTGTGAAATTAAATCACAGGACCTCAAACACCGCTGACATTCTGAAATACAGTCATTACGCTTTTTTTATGAATTGGGTGTGGAAAATTGACGCAATCAAAATACAGTTAAACTGGGTAGCTAGGAAAAAAAAAGAGAAAAAGAAAACGACCAACTTCATTATATATGCACCTATGCGACAAAATGCCTGGAAGTTGTATCTTGGTAGAGCTTCACTGACTTCTGAGAGACTTGGAACTTCTTTCAAGGAAACATGCACCTGATCCCAGTCCCATTGCTAATTCTAATTTTCTGAAATCTTCAGTTCACAATGCTTACAGCAGGATGATTGGGTCAAGGACATGGAGTGATAGGGAGAGCAGAAGAAAAGTAGTACGGAAACTCCATGACAGCATCAAATAAACTGAGCTGGTGCCTTTCAGTACAGATGCTGAGATGGAAAAGGGTCTGAGTCTGACTGAACTCACCAGCTCCTGACACCCATAGGACCCTCCACTCCTGCTTGTGCAGTGTCTGCCATCTCCCTGAACCTTCAGCCTTGTCCCCTGTTCCACCAGAGGCAATATTCCCAGTGTGACATGTCTATACCTTTAGCATAAAATGTCACTGCCTCTCTCTCAAGTAAAGATGTTCTATGAGTTACTACTTGCATTTGGCTGTGTAATTTTCCCAAGCTAACATAGTTAGTAGAGAATTAAATCCTCTGTGCCATCTTCCAAACTATCCCCTTAACTGTGAGCTACTCTTGCCAAAGTTTTACTCCATTCTTTGCTGTGTAGATAGAAGTGATGATCCTCCAGGAGGAATGAATTTTGATATTTAGTTTTATAACTTGAACTATTTACTTTAAAGGCTCACTTCTATGATCATATTCACAGGTCCTTGCTAGAACAGTGATTCATGGGAAATACGTATAGATGTGCAGTGTCTCACATTTTCAAGTAATATAATCGATATTAATTGTTGTACTGCAAAGTAAGATTCGTTCTTCACTACGAATAGGATGGAATACAAGTTTCATTAAATCTTCTCTATTTCAGTGCAATGTAACAAAAGTCAAGTTAAACTGCAGCTTTGAGAATTTCTGCAGACGGTATAAATGGAATATATAAGAACTTAGTTAAAAAAAATTATGTTTTGAAAGTGTCAAAATATAACCCAATATGTTTAGGTTGTCCTTGCAGAATGACAGAGGGAGAGAAAATATAATCAATTGATTTGTTATAGAGACAGAGCCGAGACCAGCAGGTTTACACTTGGCTCTGATGCTGCTTTGAGTGACTTCTGGCCAAGTCATTTAGTTTCAGCATGACTCAGTTTCCCAGTTGTAAAACAAGGAATAGTTGTGTGTCTATGGCACCCAGCTGTTGTGAAGAGCGTTTCTGCAAAATGCTCACAGAAACACAGATGCATAAGAGTCCTATAAGGTTGGCAGTGAGCTTTTTGCAGTTTGACTGATTCAAGGAGAGACAAGATGATATGAAGAACAGAGGTGTTAAACATCCTTCCTGAGGATCCATTCTGCATCGTATGTTTATGGCACATTCAGATTTGGCAGAATCTAAGGGATGAGGATCTTTTTAAATATATGAGGTATATTCTTCAGTTGGGAAGAAAAACCTCCCAAATGCACTGAGCCACTGATTCAGTGTTTATTTTACTGAACTGACAGCCTAAAACTATGTCTTTGGGATATGCGTATTTCTCTCCTCTGTTTTCTTTGGGATGTTGTGCTAGAGTATAAGACCTACTCATGTAATCATTCACTATGAAGTTATTGATCTTTTATGAGTTAACGCCCAAGATGGGAAACCAGGAGTTGCTATAATAAAGAAACGTGGAAGGACAAAAAAAGGAGAGAGATGAATAGAGAAGAAAGGCACAGAAAGGAAGATGAGTGTAGAGTCATGATTGTGAAAATGAAATGCACTTGAAAATTGGGGTAATTAATGAGATACATTTGTTATTTATTTGTATATTGCTGTGTTCTTGGTCTCTACACAAGCCTTTCATCGGCAACAGGGGATGACTGACCCTCAGTGTTAGCATGGTTGGTATTAATGCTATGTTATCCTGGTTCACAGAATCCCAGTATGGAAATATTATTCATTTTACCCCAATAATCAGTTTAAAACTGCTGGCAAAGAATAATAAATTCAATGAGACCATGAACTGGACTGAATTCCATCACAGTTTCCACTTTGGAAGGATGGAGTCAAGCACTCCTGATTGAAATACTATTTTGAACACCATGATTGGGAAAACAATCTCAGCTGTGAATATTTGGGAATGATAAAGAAGCCACCAGCCTAGGCTGAGACACAAAACCAGGGCAATGCATATGAATATATTAATCTATTCCTTTTGCCTACACTATCTTGTTAATCTTTTCTCCATATCTATATGTGCAGGAGAACAAATCAAGTAAATCATATCGTGCAGCACAGTAGGTGTATTTTTATTATATTTTTTGTTTTGAAACAAAAATCAGTGCTTTTTTTCTTTCTGAATTTTCCATTTCCCTTTTTTACATACCACCGTGGTGGCTATCATACCATTTTCAACTTCATGAAGAGGTAGAGCTCGGTAGTCTATTCAGGGAAATGACAGACAGCAACACCTAAATCTCTTCCTGCAGCAACCTTCGTGTTAGACACTGGGAAATTCACTCAATCTCTCTTTCAGTATGTTATAATACATTGGATGATCAGAGGTGAAGCCTAGAGGATTACATCCAGAAAAGATTCAGGCACCTAATACCTACCTTGCACTGAATTTTAATGCTGACATCCCTTTGAGCCATCCAGAAATGAAATCAAATGACAAGCTGTCTACACTGCACAAAGGACAGCAGCACAGGGAAGCTTGATGTGGGAAACGGCACCAAATCTGAGCTTTCTCCAGCCATCTCAGAACTGTGCCACACCCACAGTAATGTCTATTTTGCACAGAGAGTACAGCTAGAAATGCATCTATTGACTCTTAAATACAGAACAGAACCTGGAATGAAGGGCTCTCCTATCCTGCAAGTGTTCATGCCACAGGGATGTGCTTCACCTCTGGCTGGCCAACATTTGATTTCTTCCTACCTGTTGGTCTACCTTCTGCAGGGACACCTGCACACCTGCAACAGCCTTGTCCATACTCAGGGCACTCTGCAGATCTATGAATTTTTCTCTTCACAATCTGAGAAGTTAATTTAACCCAAGTTTCCTACTTGCTGAACCAGACTGAATTTAGACTTCACCCTTATTCATCCACTTGTCTACAGCTAAAGAAATAACAGAGGTGTTAAAGTGCTGGAGACAATTTTGGCACCGGATCTCCAGTCTTATATTGTCTCAGGCCAGCAGTGACATGCTCAAGAGGCAGGACTTGAAAACTTCCACCAGAATTTCTTTTTGGCTCATGGCAGCCTCTTCTGACTCAAAACTGTGAATTGCGTTATAATGGGCTGAACTCTGCCTGGCATTGTTTGAGTTTTTTTTTTCTGTGAAACTGTTAAGATAGATACTTTGAAAGGCGCATAGCTGAAAAATAGTACAGTTAGTTGGTAATTCTTCTTAGAAAACTTACATTATTAGCAGTATTTGTGTTTTAATGCTTCTTCTTATGCTGATTATTCATTTACTTTAGCCCCACCAATCACTGAGGTGAAGTACTCAATGAAACACAAAACCAGGGGAATCCTGATGGAAAAAAGTGTATTCAGGAGGCAAAAAAAGGGCCGACAGAAATCGGTCCTTCTATTTGTTGGATGCACTCCAGAATTATCAGTGGAAGGAGAATGGGTCACTTCCCATTAAGCCTCCTGACAATGGAGCTAGAGAAATGCCTGACTAAATACGGTTATGTGGCACGCTGTGTTGTACAGAGACTGAGTAAACACAAAAACAAAGCAAAGCTCTGGGAGGTCACCTTAGCAAAACCCAGTGATTAAGAAAATGATTATCAGGAATGAAATACTGACATTACATTGTTCTTGAAAGCTGGATCAGAAAGGGAGATAGGAGATGTGTTCCTCATATATCAAAAGTATTAGAAGGGATTACATTTGTGACCTGTAGCTGAATACAGTCTTGTCCTCTAACAGAAATGTGCAGACTCCTGGAAGTTAAACTGAAATGACAGCAGCCTTGTTATTACTCAAATGAGTAAAGACTCTTCATGATACCGCCTTTAAAAGAGCATAGTATATGAAGGAACGCGTGGCAAAGATTTGCTTGGAACTGGTTTGAAGTATGCACCACTAATTTGCTGTGTTATAAGAGCTGAGTTTGAGACATTTGCTGGTCAACTCTGTTGCACAGCTCTGTGGAATGTGAATCCCATCTGAGCTGGTTAATAAACTCTTTAAAATTGGAGATGGGACCAACAACTGTTGGTTTATTGTCAAATGCTTTTCATTGTTTTGCAAGACAAATGCAGCTTCCTTTGCCTGATTTGTGAGGGATTTATAATGTCAAGAGAAGTATCTGAGGCTGACAAAACAAAGATACCAAGGGTCTAAATTCTTTCTTGCATCAAGATCCAGCTGGCAGAAGGTGAAAGCAGGCTGAGAAGGGAAAAGTGTAAAGGCAGTAGGGAATTTTTTTAAGCACTATCTGAAAAATTAATATAAAGATTAATACTTCTTATGACAGCTAGCAATAGCCTCTCAGGAGTATTTTTTGGAGCATGGTCCCATTTTACCACATTTTCCCTCACACTTTCACTTGGGTTTGGTCCCATGTGGGATACCAGAATTCTTATGCTGATTTTATGATAACAGAAAACATTTTTATCTCCTGCCTGCTCTGAGAGCATTTCTGTAGAAATTAAACACAGTTAGGAAGAAATGTCTCTTTAATTAAGGATACAGTCATGAATCAAGAAATCTAATTATTTTAAAATATTAACATGAAACAGATACAACTGAAGTGTTTAATATTTATACTTACATGGGATTGTGGGGTTTTATATTGTCCCAGGTATCTGTAAGTACTACTGATACTAGGGACTGCATTTCCAAAACAACTAGTCATTTCAAGTTCTTAGACCAAACTATTTTATAAAGGCTCTTATTTTTTATTGAGGCCAAAGAGAAATTCTGAAAATCATCCTCTTCAGGTATCCAAGCCTGATTCCTGAAAACAGCCATCCAAGTTTATCAGTGTTTTGAAAATGTAAGCTAAACTAATGCAGGGTCTAGTTTAAAAGTCCCACTTTTTACCACTCATTGAGATGCCTTGTTTGTAAGAGAGGCAGGGTGTAGCAAGGATAAAGCTAAACTGTTCCATGCTCCCCAAAATATTGTAAAATAGAGTTAAGCTAAAATCAGTTGTTGGTTCACTGAACCACAGGAAGATATTCAGCCTTGGGGGATTATTTTTTCCCTGTCTGTAGCCACATGAAATTTAAGTATCTTATCTAGTCAGAGGAGATAGGGAGAGAAATGTAACTCCATAGAATGATATCTCAGGTTGGACCGAGATGCTGTCTGTATATAGCTCTCTCTCTCTATTGGCCAGTTTGGATCAGATTATGTCTCTGATAAGTATTTCCAAAGACTTAGGGTCTGTTGCATTGAGGTGCTGCTGGGGAAGTATCATAAGCTGCCAGGCATAAGATTCGCCTCCCTTAACTTCAGATATCTACAGTGTAGGCGACTATATGTAAGCTGGTTGACTGGGCACCCTCCAGAGTCAGTCAAGAAAAACAAGATAAAATTCATCTAATTTATTTCAGAAGTTTGTTTTAAGATGAAGTGATTCTGCTTCTGGAGGTGTATTTCCTCTACACGAAGTGAGAGAAGTACAAAGGAAACCCAAGTTGGTTAACTCAGATGAAGGTATCTACACATTGCAGAAGTTTGTGTTTAGTAAATATTCCTCCACTGTAATCATATCTATATTCCTGAGATAACAGACTACAATATCTTCCTTACGTTTAAATGTGAAAGTTAAATAACTTGTAGATTTTACTTGTTTTGGTAGATCAATAAAGCTCTTTTCCCTTGTGTAAATGCTTTACCATGTAATTTTTAAATTCAAGCCATTCGCTCAATAGGTTGTAAAATATCCTTGTACTGTCATTACAACCTATGTCTATGTTAAAGTATATGTAAATTCACAATAACCCACACCCAGGCCCAGCTGTAGTTTAATACACAAACCATGTGAATTCTGCATGGCACCATTTTGTAAAATGTGATTTAATTGGGGCATTTTTTAACAATGAGAAATACTCCAAACCCTTGCAGCAATGTCGGAGAGATATTTCTTCACTGATTTTGTACCACTTTTATTGAAGAAATAGAATTGTGGCATTTCTTGTAGACAGCACCAAGTACAGAGCAAGGAAACAGTTGGCAATATCTTAATTCAAAATGGCTTTTCTTATTTTTTCCTACTGCTGTACCAAGTTCCAGAGGTAAATCAAATAGCTAGAACATTCATATAAAAACATCCCTAAACATTCTGCTTGGCAAAGGGACCGTGTAAATCAGAGCACTCACTATCACCAGCATAACAGTTGTGGAAAACCATGAAAATGCTTTTTAGATGAGCTGTTTTCAGTGTGGTCTATAGAAAACCACTTTGGGGTGAAGTTCTGGCTTCACAAAAAAGATCTAACCATCAGTGAGGTCAACGGGGCCAAGACTTCACCTTCTTCATCTCCTTCCCTGTCTCAGCAAGTGGAGGACCATTAATGAATGTGTTAATTAATGTTTTCTTAGGGCTTTGGAGAGGCAGTGTACCACCAAAGTGCTCATTATCGGTGGCAAACATTAGAGCTTTTCCCCCTCCACTCTTCTCCATGGGAAACACATGCTTTCCCTCTTTTCATCCATCGACTGTAATCTCTGAACCATCCTCCAGGTCATCTGAATTGTCCAGCAGCAGCACTTACATCTAAATAAAATTAATTGTCCTGTGGAAGATATCAATCAAAATACTCCTGCCACCCTCATTTCCAACTTCAAATACATTTTAATCTGTCTTTGCTTCTTATGCTGTAGTGGGAGGGATAAGATTAAAGCAAAAAACCCAAACTGTGCAGAAAAGGGACTCAAGCAAATCAAATTCTGTGGCAGCGGGCAGTAATTATGGTACAAAAAATGTATTTTTAGATGAACTGCAAGTTTAAACATTAGACTTTGGCACGAGTATATGCCTCTGCAGCCATGTTCCTGAACTCCTGAGAACGATGCTGTTTGAAGGGGATGCTCGGGAAGCCCTTGGCTGGAGCAACGCTCGTGGGAGCTGTACGGAGCACCAGCATTTCCCCCAGCACCTCCATCCCTTCTGATACCACATAGTGTCTCGTGAGGTTTTAGAGTGAAAAGTGCTGGGATGAAGATGACACAGTAAAACAGAATGAGAGAGAGTGCGCCAAGCTCTGGGGAGCATATAAATATATTATAAAGCTCTGGAACACTCAATAATTAATCCTGAGCAAGAAGTCTCTCTCACTTTCTTTTTTTTTCTTTTTTTTCCCCACTGCGAGAAGAACAACAGAAAACAAGGGCTTAGAACTTCCCTCCCCCCCCTCTAAACTCAGTCACTAAAGCAAAAAGGAGTTTAACCCTTGGTATACATAAATTTATCCACTATTTGCTCACGTATCTTTCACCTCTGTTCCCAAACTGTTTCTCCTTTCCTTTGCAGCTTTTTCTAACCCATGATAGGAGACCGCCTTGTCTTCTCCTTTCAGGTTTCCCTCAAGCTGTACTGTGCATGTTTCAATCAGAATTTCTGGAGCAATCCTTCTTTTCCGGTTCAGTTTAACCTTCTGCAGTAGCTCTGACTCTCAGCAACGCATGCCACGGGTGATGTCTGCATCAGCCTTTTTTTGCTGCTGAACTGTCTGCATTGTCTCGTCTTCTGTTCTCTGTCTTAGGCTTTGTCCTCTTAATTTAACAGCGAGGTGATAAGGGTGCAGGATGTGTCTTAATGTAGGCAGATCCAGACGAGCTGATGCAGTTATGTGACATGGGGAGATCTGCCAACCGCGATGCAGCAGCAAGATAACAGTGTCTGGTGTCCCTGGGCTGTTGCTGGCTCCTCTTTGGCTGGTTTGTGCCGGCTGATGGGAGATACAGACCTGGAATTTTTAGACATCTGTCTCTTGTGACAAATTATAGCTACTCCTTCTCAGGAACCACTGCCTAAGACTCCTGATTTTCATAGAAACATAGAATCAGAGAACAATTTTTGTGTTGGAAAGGGACCTTAATGATTGCCTAGTTCCAACTCCCCCTGATGTGGGCAGGAACAACTTCATTCGAATAGGTTGCTCAAAGCCTCATCCAACCTCATCTTGAACACTTCACAGAATCACAGAGTCACTGAATCACTGAATCACAGAATCACAGAAAGGTCGAGGTTGGAAGGGATCTCTGAAGATCATC
>NW_009695294.1:0-15017 GCF_000703405.1 Apaloderma vittatum | reverse complement strand
GGGTCTTAGTGTGGGCCTTCAGTCGCCTTAGCTTGAATAGGTTACCGTCGATACGGTGGCGGATGTAAATGCCATTATCTTCATCGAGGTCTGCTGTGGCCCTCTGGAGCATTTAAAAAAATATATTGTTAATTGTTCATGAATTAAGTGAAACTTGTTACAAACAGATAGAAAAGATGAGGACGCTTGCTGATGAAGCAACAACAACACAGAGAGAAACTGATATCCGATGTCAACATAAGATAACTGAAATGGTGGCACTTATGGAAAAACACAAGGTAAGAGATTTTACTGATTTCTGTGATTTGTAATATGTGATAATATCTTAAGTAAAAATCTTTCAAAATCAGAATATTATGAATTAGAAAGTGAAACTTGATTGTAAAGATCTGAGTCTAGGAAAATGAATGCTTGATTTTTCATCATCTGAAGATGAATTTATCTTCAGATTTTGAAAACATGCCTACAGGCAGATAAATTCAATTTATCTAAATGTTAGTATTCAGGCTTCCTTCGATACCATCCTAAAGCAGTGTTCTTCAGCATCAGTTTGGTGGTCTTTTTATGAGGAGAATACTTAGTGTCCTTCAGCAGTTTAACTTAGCTTATTTTAATTTACATTCCTTATTACTATGTTTTGCAGTATATTTAGCAGGTACTATTAATAAAAATAAAATGGCTAACTTTTATGTGCTGGAACATGTACTGCTGCCTAGAGATACAGCATTCTCTGTCAGGCTACAAAATAATACTGCTTGTGCATTTTGTGTTTCACTATTTCTGCTTTCTGAATCTTCAGAAGAGCTTTATTTGAAAAAATTAGTAATGTTTTAAAACCAGGTAGATGTAAAATTTTATCATTTAGTCAAGTGATTTGAGTTTATTGGCTTAATTGTTGGGGTTTTTTTAAACAGCATGAATATGATAAAGTGGTTGAAGAAAAAGATACAGAGTTAAAATTTTATAAAATAAAAGAGCAAGAGCAGTTATCATCAAAAAGATCATTGGTAAGGCATACTCTTTAGCTCTAAATAATTAAATGGAGGAGCTGCTGTCCTTAAAAGTGTAATATAATTACATCTGAGGGGGTTAAGTGGGACAGAACAGTAAAGATCAACTCCCTAATTTCTGTTTATTGTTACATGCCTCTGGATTTTATTCTGTGCATTAAAAAATCCAGATTTTTCTAAAAATAAAGTGGAGTAGCTGTGCTTTTCTGTCTAGTTTTCCTCATAGTGTGTCATGTTCTAACCTCACTGTCTGAATAAGAAACTTACATATTAAATACATCCCCATCCCCTTGTTCTCTCAAGTATTTTAAATTCTTACCTTGTAGACTTCTGGTCAAGTACCTGTTTCTTAATAGTACTTTAGCTCCCTTTAAAACAAACTAAACCAAAACTTCATATCTAGAGTCGCATCACTTTTTTTTTATATTACTTTTTTTTTCCTCCTTTCTGGGAGCTTTGTAAAATGTTCTGAGTACCCATATTCCCTCAAGACTTTCACAGGAGTGTGGTTCTATGGCATCTGCTTAAAATGCAGTATTTTTCTGACATTTCACTTCACAGAATATTTTTTCGCAGACCTTTCTTTTCAGTTAGATTTTTTTTTAATAGAAGGAGGTGTGACAAGTCGACATGTATTTTTTAATTTTGTAACTGCCTCTTTGATCATCTATTAGTCTAGTGATAGAATCATTCTGAAAATGAATTTTAGATACTTCTCAGCATACTACATTTATGGATAAGTTAGCTCTCTTGAACAAATGGAATTTTCATTTGTTTATAATGAATATCCCTATTAATTAATCTCTCATTTTGGACTGGTGGATTTTTTTTTTGCTCTCTTGAACAAATGGAATTTTCATTTGTTCATAATATCTGTATTAATTACTCTTTCATTTTGGACTGGTGGACTTTTTTGCCACATTAAGTATAGTTAAACCATATCCTTTAATTGTTTTTAGGAAAGCGAGCTGTCATGTTTGAAAAATGAACTGTCATCCCTAAAGGAACAACTTAAAGCAGCAATTGAAGAGAAGGTATTTTTCTTTAAAATTTAGCAGTGTGGACTGTGTTTTCTAATTACAGCAAGATTTTCAACTGAATTCAAATAAAATATTTGCTTCCTATTTCAAAACTCTTTTTAGGAGAATCTTGCAAAAGAACACCTCCAAATTATGGTTCCTGAAAGTGAAAAGAAGCACAAGGTAGCTTTAACCTTATCATTAATTAATTTCAGAACAGGGCAGTACTTGTATGTGTGCAATCTGATTGAAATTCCATTATGTTATGTACATTCAACAAAGATACTGAAATTCTTTTAATTTAAACCTTTTTTTCAATTTTAGAAAATACAATCTCATTTTTCTGAGACACCTAAACCTCATTTAGATCTGGACTGTGAAACTATTAATGTAAAAAATAAAAAGTCCCCAAACGATATTCCTATAAAAGTCAACATGATGGAAAAGAAAAATATGCCTCCTTCAGTATCTACAAAAAGTCCGCTGGGTAGTCCATCGTTCAAGGTTTGTAACACTTAGTAGTGAATTATTCTTGGCTTATTTTTCTGACAGTATTTCCTTCTTCTCTGTAGATGTTTACTTTTGCTGTGATAAACAGGGATTTAAAAGGTAGATAGCCACACCAAAAGAAAAAGCATTCCACGGCCATGTTGGAAACCAGTTTGTGGAAGGGTTCCCACTGTGTTCCATTTTACTTGATATGTCTGTTAACATTTCTCTGTTAACCCTGTAAAGGGGGAGTGTCAGGAGGACGGAGCCAGGCTCCTCTCAGGGATGTCCAGGGACAGGACAAGGGGCAATGGGTACAAGCTGGAACACAGGAGGTTCCACAAAAACATTAGGAGAAGCTTTTTTCACTGTGAGGGTGACAGAGCACTGGCACAGGCTGCCCAGGGAGGTTGCGCCGTCTCCTCCTCTGGAGACTTTCAGAACTCACCTGGACCCATTCCTGTGTGACCTACTCCGGGTGATCCTGCTCTGGCGGGGGGCTGGACTAGATGATCTTTCAAGGTCCCTTCCACCCCCTGACATTCCTGTCCTAGAGGGACTGTAAATATAATAGTATCTGTAGAATTCTTTTACTTAGTCTTAAAATAAAAGTATTGTCTGTTACTAAAGGCACATTTTTCTCTATGGGACAGAAGATAACTTGTGTGGCTGTAAAAACTGTAAAGTATTTCCAACTGTTTCCCTAGAACCTTATGCTTCTGCCCTGTCAGAAGCTCACCTATGGTGTTTATATCTTAACAATAGAAACAACTACCATTTTTATGTTATCCTGTCTAAGAGAGGATTGCATTGTTTCACTGCCATGCTTCTGTAAGTTTTAACTTGTAGTGAAAGAACTATTCAAAACCAGTCTTGTCCTTGATATTACTATCCATGTCTTTCTGAAAGCTTTTTCCTGCAGTTTTGTTTGCTCATGTTTGCTTAAATGTTACTCTGGGGATAAGCATGAAGAAGTTAGATACAGTGTGCCACAGAATTCATTTCTTCCACAGCTTCCTGTTCATTCTCCTGGTTTGGCACAAAAAAAAGAAGTTTTTTTTTCTTGGTCTTTCCTTCACATTTTGGATGGAAAGATAATTCTTCCACAGCCTCTCTCTAGTGACTTTCTGGATGCTCAGTCTGCAAACTGGGTCATGAGTTTGGTTTTAGAGTCTACAATTACCACTGAAAATGTAATTTTAAATGCCATCTTTTTCTTTCCCAGACATATATTATAAAGACTCCTCCAGTACATAAACTGCAAAGTGAAAGCACAAATCTGCATTCAGAGCAGTGCATAAGGAAAAAGCAAAAAGTGCTTCTAAAGCTGGATGCTCTGTCAGATAGCTCCGAACACAGTGACCTCCTGGTAAAAACAGAGAACAAATAGTGTACAGTGTTTATGTGTGTGTTTGTATTTCACTGATTCTTTCTGGAATTGTATTTACATGTACATAGTTAGTAACTATATGGCAAACAGCATACTGCTAGACAGTAATGTATATTAACTTATGTAATGATTTTTTGACATTCTTTTCATTGAACTGTTGAGCCTTCGTGGTAACATCTTAGATTTTTGTTTTGTTTTGTTTCCATACTCTAATGTTGCTAGGTGGAAAGAAAAAAATGCTTTTTAATATAGTGTGATTAATTTTTTTATTTTTAATTTAAGAGCATAGTCTCGGAGGAAGAAATGTTTAAAAAATTGTACAAAGATTGTCCCCAAGCTTCACAATTATATGCCATGACACCAAAAAAGGTACCTTAGCTTTTCTTCATATCAAAATAAACAGTTAATCAAATTGGTTATAGAAACTAATAGATGGCTTTATTTTTCTTCTTAGAAGCCAGCTACATCAAACATAAAAACTCCAGGCTCTGTACTGAAATTTAGAACCATGAGAAAAATGCGTGAGGCTGGATGGACTGCTGTTTCTAAAATGGACAGGAAAAGAAAAATTAAAGAAGCTGAAAAATTCTTTATTTAAAATGAAAAATGGCTAGTGCCCCAGCGTTATTTGATTAGTACAACCACAGTAGTAGTATTCTGTCAGAGTTTATACGTTGTTGCATTTTTTTGTCTTACCGAGTATGTTTAATACTACGCTTATGTCCTCTATACACATAAAATTTATAGATAAATAACTACATCCACCTGCAGAGCATTTTCTACATTTTATCACCTATGCTATAAAAAGTTGAGAGACAAATTAGTCCATTTTTAAATTTTGAAATAAGTATAACTACATAGAAAGCTGTTTCAAAAAGAAAAACCTTTGGCTTTAGAAATACTGGTGTTAAAGAAATTCTGTTTTGTTATTTTAAATGTACTCTCTTTTTCTAAACACATAATTCACAAAAGGATATTATTTAATTAAATACTGCGGGTGTTAATATGTATTCACCTTTACCTGAAGTCATCTTCCTCCTTTGTTCATTTTAAATGCTGTTAAACTTATTTCAGTATGTAACAGTTTTGCAACTTTTAAAATTGAGTTTCAGTAGAATTTCTATGCTTTAAAAAGATTTCAGCTTCATAAGGAATAAAATATACACATGTATTTTAAGACTGTGAAAACAACATTAAGATGTCATTATAAAATGTTGTTTATATGAAACATAAATGTTGTGGCTTTATATATTAGAACACAGATATAAATCACCAGGCGGCCTTCCTAGGGACTAACAGCTTCTGCCACATAAGCCTAAGAATAGTTTAGAAAAGCATATATTTCTGCACTAATCCTTGATTAATCTTGATTTCACAACAACAAAACCTTGTTGGGAGGTTTACTCAAATGTTGAATTTTTTTAAATTCAAGTAGCTCAAAAATGCATCACTTTGGGTTTTTTTCTTAATTTTTAAATGCATAGCTTGTTGTAGCAACAGGTTCTTATTACGTATTGTGTCATGAAACGGAATACTCCAGAATCACAGAATTATTGAGGCTGGAAAAGACCTCTGAGATCATCAAGTCCAGCCTAGAATTGTGACAAAACTTGATACAATATTAATGGTATTTCAAATCATACCACAAGGTTATTTTGACAACTTGAGAAAACCTACATGCAGCACGAGTATTTTGACGTGCAGGCAGTGCTCAGTAACAGGTCTGATGTCTGAGCATGTGCCTGTTGGTGCAGACTGTCCCACACCCTCCCTGGAGGGCTGGGCAAAACCGGAATGTCTCCGGAAACCTGTGGGCCTGCACTGGGGTTACAGATTAGTCAGCATCCCCACACGAGGATGTGTGAAACTACCTGGGTAGCATGAGGGGAAGGGGAATGTTACACGTCAGCAGGTGCTGATCTTACTTCACCATGGCTTTAAAAAGTAGCTCTACTGGAAGTTTTCCCCAAGCGTATGGAAGGAAGATATTAAAATCTTGACTAAAGAGATATATTAAAAAAATCTTCAAATGTGTGTGATAGTTAATATAAGGAAACTATTTTTAAAACAGTAATAATAATATTACTTTAAATTTCTAAATGAAAAGGATTAAAAACATAGTACAGGAGTTAAATGTCTCTAATAAGAACAAAAACCTCACAACAGTACAAGTAACAGTGTTACTCTTACAACCTTTTCTGTCTCTAGATTTGATTGAGTTTGCCTCGCTTCCTCCAGGAGTATCCTAGGGGGGGAGGGTTTATGAAGAAAAAAAGTCTTCTCTTTTCTTTCCTTGCAGTCATTTAAATTTTTAGTTGGAATCTGAGAGTGGCTTCCTCATTGGGAGGCAGTGCCTTTGGCAGGCTTCACAATCTCTCTTAGCTGTGGTAGACACTTCTTTTTCAGGTGGGCCTGTGAGATTGCCCAAGAGGAATGCGTGCTGGGCAGCATCTGACAGGACTGCATGCCCAAAGCCCAAATGGAGAAACCGAAACATTCCCCAGTGTTTGTACTGAACATATATAATGAGCTTAAATTCCAGTCTAAAAAAAGTCAATTGTACGTGCATAGTGTCAAGTCTCCATAGCAGATCTTCGATGGTGAAGATCTTGCCTGATCACCTACTGACTGCTTACCACTACAACCCTTGAAACTGAAGCATCTCTGACTTTTATCCCTTAGCATTGTTATGGTATTGCGTGGGTATAGTCACTCATCCTTGATAATATTGCACAAGTCTTCCAGCTTGTCTTTGTTGTTGTTTGATGGGCTTTAAAAAAAATATATCCTCACTGTAGTGATTATTTATCTTAGAATAACAGAAACATCTAGCACCTTCCAAAGAAATTAAACCAAATACAAAGCAGTCCATCATATGTGCCAAAGAGCAAATAGGATTATGAAGTATTTTCAGACCATAAATGGAGATCATTGACATGTGATATGCAAAAAAAAAAAAAGAATAGCTGTTTTAATTTGTGGTTGATAGGAAATGCTGCAGCTAATCCTAGGAAAGAAAGAGTGGTCATCTCTGAATCTATAAATTTAAGAGGTAAGGGCTATGTTTCAAGCTATTACAGAGAGACTTGCAATAGAGAGATTAGCTTTGAAAATTCAGCAGCCAGTCTGTTTAAATGCAAAACCTAGCAAACCCACTTGTTTCTATAGCAGCATATTAGGATCTTATTTCCTTTTTATCAGTGGAGGTCTGCAGCACGATGGAGTTGGAAATAGTTCCTCCACCAGAATACTAATCTTTTAGAAATCTGATTGCTTTGACTGATTTTCATCAGCATAGCTTCTAATTCTCTATGGTTTGCAAGCATGGACGAGGGGTTATTTTAATATCCAGAGTGCTGTATGCAGTGGAACAAGAGTTAGTCTGCTGTGTAAGTTGATCTGCTCATAAGATCACAAGGTTTTCATTGTGTTGTACTACTACCAGAGGAAGAGTGAGTAGGAATAATGTGTGATGACTTCGTATTGTTCCTACTTTTATCTTGGGCGCTGGTCAGTGACAAATTACTTTTATGTACAAGCTTCTGGTCTGCACTGAATTTCTCTAACCTGTTACAGATTCCTGGGTAATGAAATCAAGGATTCTAGGATTACTAAATTCTCTTTACAGACATAATTTGAAACACTTGTAGATCAGCATAGTCTTTTACACTTTAGGTAAGTGTAAAATAACTGATGTCAGTGAATGGATTGCTTTAGTTAACAGAAAGGTTAAAGATAAATAATTAACAGTGTAACAGGGCTACAAAGCTGATGGATGTAAAAACACATTAAAAATTTCTATCGTTGAATAGTCTGCAGGTCAGCAGGGGGGCAACAAAAAAAATGGATCCCTAAGTATCAGACTTTTAACTATGGATTTTAGGAAACTGTGTGAAAGAAGTCTTGAGCACTTCATGGGCTGCCACACTGGAGTGTTGTCCTGCCACAGGCAGCAGGATTTCACTCCGAGCAAGTTTCAGAGAGGTCAGTAGTGAATGAACTCTTATTGTCACGCCCAGAAGGACAATCAAAAATTTTTCTCCCACCTTAACAGTTTGTGTAAATTACAGAAGAAATGTGAACGTGTCTATCACTCTGGTGATGTTTAGTGCATCAAGGGCAGATGGGCAGGCTAACACGGTGCCAGTGTAGAAGACGCAATAGCCAAGAGGTTCTGTGTCTGTGTCAGTGTGGAGCTGAGTATGAGGAGCAGTAGTCACATTAGTCTCAAGGTCCACTCAGACTGATCTATTGTGCTTCCAGATAAATGAAGTTTCATTTGTAATACGTGGCCAGATATTTCTGTGCACTGCAGTGCATTCAGAGGCTGGGTAAAAAAGTCGCACTGCTGAAATTACACTACCTGCTCCAGTGATTAAGAATTCCTGACGTTCATCATACACTTAGACTCTGTCTAATAGCTCTAAATCTTCATGGCAGTAGGGATCTGGACAGATGGAACTAAGGACATTGCATGTATGTAGTTACCTTAACAACCAAATTTGTAATCGCCTCCAAGAATGAAATCAGGTTTGTGTGGCATGACCTATTTTATGTGACACCATCTTTATTGCTCAAATCCTGTATCAACTTTCTGTTATTTTACCTGTTTTATCAGGAATAGATGTCAGGGTAGCTAGTTGAGAGTTACCTGGGTCAACATTCTCTCATTAATACTTTTCTTAATGCTTTGAAATTTCCTCAGTATTCTGAGATTTGTTGAAATGAGCATTACCTAGCTAGTGATGTTGATTATAAAATATTTATTCTTTATACAATTTATGTAATAATTTTTATTGCACATATGTATGTTGGTTGTTCAGCCACTACATTTTCAAACGCACATGGACTTACTGAAGACTTTACATCTAATCTGCATCAACAGCTTATCTTCGTCTAGGAATGTCCCTTGATACTGCTGTTGGTCTCTGTCCTGACAGAAGTTCGTTTCCTTGTCTCCAGCTTCCTATGCGAGTTTTCTACATTTTCTCACTTTTAATAGTGGTTGTTGTTTCCTTTTTTTTTCCTCATTGCTATATAATTTGTTGCATTCCCTTTTCCTTCTTCACTATGATAGGCTTTAAAGCATTCTAGTTTTTTTTCCTTCACTATTGATGCTTGCAGACACTGCCCTACCTCTTGTTAAAGCAAATTCTTAACCCTTTTTTACCCTAATCGGAGTTTCTGCCCCCACCTAGTTACACTCATTTTTCTCAAATCAGAGAAAATTGTTGAAGCAACAGAAGATATGTACCTTCATACTCTCATCTGTCCTCTGCCTATATTCTTACAGGGTATGCTGAGGACACTTTAAACCTGGATGTGGGGGTCTTCCTGTCAGGACCAGCGTATACAAATACAGCTCCAATTGCCTAAAGCCATACTTGCAAATCACTGCAAAATCTTTAGAGAAAAGAATCAGCTGTACCTGCTTCAGCTGTGTGTGCAAGGGTCACATGCTATATTCTTGCTTTAGGAATGTTTTTTTTGATCTTGTTTTGGGCACTTTTTGTCCTCTCCAAGATTTAGTGTTATGAATTGTTTCCTTTTCCTTTCAGGTTCATTGTCTCCTTTTAAATACTCTTAAGATTTTCTGAGAACGCACATATCTTTTACGTGATTAAAGTTTTAATCAACCAATCCTATGCATATATATGTAGTGTATATATGTATATATAATGTGTGTGTGTATATACACATATTATCTACATATGGGTGTATGTATGCATGTACTTGTATAGCCTGTATGTTTAACTGCATTTAAAATAAGTCAGAAAAATGTAGAGTTAAATAACATATTGGAGTGGTAGCAAAATAATGGTGTTATACTTCCGTTGCTAAGTGTGGATGGACAGATGTTACTGAGAGTACAGTTAATACTCTGCTCATGTCCTTAAGCCAGAAAGAGTTATATTTAATTCCTGAGAAGTTATATGGTAGAACTTAACCCAGAATTAAAGACTCCATGAAAACAAAAAGCTAGTCTTACTAGAAGAAAAACTTTATCATGTTAGCCACCCAAAAAACCTTGGAGATTTAGTCCAGGACACAAAGCTGTGTGCAGCGGTCCAAAACCACAGGAAAAGGAGACGGTATTATTCAGGAATTAGTTAAACACCAGTTGGGACTGACCGGATCACTCCTCCAACAGTCTGAAGTGACCATGTTTACCATTTTAAACTCGACTTCATCGTATTTTTAACGGCTCCATAAATCAAGAATGTGGTTGACCTGTGTGAGACACACATCAGATCAACGTCCAGTTGGCCGCTCGGTGATTAACTGAAAGGGGAGGTGTTAACAGAGCTGCAGTGAATAAGCATAGTGAGAAGGCTGGCCGTATGCGGACAAAGCAGTAGAGGACAGTGGCTTTGTCAATCCTTTTGTACTTTTGCTCCTCTCAGGTGTTCCACAAAACCCTAAACATGACTGTTTTTCCCCCATTTGTGGACATCTCAGTTTCACTGGTGGTGGTGCAATATTTTGCTTCTCATTGTACTACAAGGAGTAGTTTCTTGCCAGTTTTTCCCCTACCATTTAGTATTTCAGAGTGAATGGCTTGTTACTTCAGTCTCTGCTCGGTAGGTTCATGCTTGAGAACTGCAGAGCAATTGCTTTGACATTTGTAACTTTATACGTAGCACTGCATCTTTCAGTTGTGCCTACCTGGTAGTGAGCACACGGAGCGAATCAGACTTCATTAAACTTGTGCAAAACACATATAGAATTAGTCACATGCAATTCAGGATGACTCCATTTCCATGCTAGCCTTCCTGTCACGGTGTTGCTGTCCTAAGTAGTGATTAAATTCATCAATAATAACTTTTTAAGCCGTGGTTAGTTTAAAAGCTTGAGGATGGAATGACTGTTAAAATAATTAGATTTACAGCTCTAGTTTCCAGGTTAAGATATTATGGACACATTTGTTCCTATCACATTTGCTTTGTGGTTCAGTATGAATTTTCAATAGATGACTTTGCGATAAGAAAGCAGCAATTCAGATGCAATTATATAAACAGTAAGATCAGCCTGGAATTAGCCTGGGGAGTATAAAGCACACACAGAGCTTGTGCTGGGTCACTGCCTCTCCCAGCTCAAGGCAGAATCAGGTTCCTGTAATAGGGAAGAATTCTGCTGACAAGAGGTTGGTCTTTCCAGACTCGCATTGTGCAGCTACAGGGTAAACGAGACAGTGTAATGAATGGCTTTTCTGTGGGAAACTGGCAGCTGGAAGAGACTAGAGGGTGATGTCCATATGTCTGTAGACACTGTCATTTAAAGTTTGTAGTGTAGAGGCTATGAAGTAGACCCTGGAATTGTCTCGGAGCTAATCAAAGCTTTGTTCTTGGGATCTCCCAGCAGGTCTGAGAAATTAGGTCAACGTAACAGCCAGATAAAGTGGGGATTAATTGATTTGAACTCCTTGCTGATGTTCTTTATTGTAATTTGCTTGAATCTATTATTTAATTCTTGGCAGTGTTCCCATTTCATCATGCCTCTACGCCAATGGGAAACAGCAAAAAATACAGTGGTATGCCTGATAGGTACAGCTGTTCCTTTTTCTCTCTTGAACATTTTATAAGATGCTTGCTTTAGAAAATTATTTTTACACCAGTAAGATTATTTCAGCATCTCTGGTTAACTCTAGAGCTCATGTGCTCTCACATATGTCACATTTCCAAATCCTGTAGCTCCTGTTATTTTTTCTGTGTCAGCCTTTTATCACTCATTAGTTAAAAGTTCCATGTAATATGCTTTAGTGGGGGATAAGTGTATATGTTGTTAATGGCCTGTTTACTCTTTCTTTTTTTCTGTTTAGCAGTTCGTACTCTTTCAATTAAAGGTCTATGATTGGAAAGAATTTGTCAGGCTGTAGCTAAAAAAGTTAAGTTTACTTCTAGTCTGTGACTTGTCAAATTCTGAGTAAAGGGCTGGCAGGTATATCTAATTTTACTTAGGGTTTGCTTTGCTTGTTTGTTTTTTCCCCCATCTAGCATGAGTTCCTTCCTTGTGATGTCTCTCGTCCTTGGCCTGACTTTTGGTCAAACAGCATCCCTTTGTGCTCCTTCTGAGTATACAATCCATGTGGAGAAAAGGGAATGTGCCTACTGCCTGGCCATCAACACCACCATCTGCGCTGGATTTTGCATGACTCGGGTACGAGGCGTTACTGTTTTGGGCGGTTGTTTCTTTAATGGCCATCACTGCTAAACAAGTGCTTATTGTCACTGGAAAATAGTGTGCAAATGATCCAGTTCTAGTAGTGTTTGTCATAGACAGAAAAATCACACTATCAGCATGTTTGCAAGTTAGCTTTCTGCAAAGTAAGGATGAGAAATGCCAAGCCTCAGGAACTACAGAGTTTATAACATCAGCACCACAGTAGAGAACTGACTGCTGCTGTTAGAGCTCCTGTAGTCAGTTTGCGGGGTCAGAATGGAACTCTTATTTAATATAAACGAGTTGGGAAACTTCTGCTACTGTTAAGACAGCTAGCTGTGGAGAATATCTCGTGAGCAGGCATGCCCAACACTGTGCTTGCTTGATCTTCTTCCCTGTTCAACACAGCATTTTAATTTCCACCTTGGTCAAGAGGCAGCAAATAACAAAGCACTGTTAGCTCTTTGAGCCAAGCAGATTAGTTAAAACCACGCAGTGAGGTGAATGTACCTACAGGGGCAGAGAGCCCTGACCACACGCAGATTCAAAATTACAGTTCTGAACAGAAGTACGCCAAGAATATCAGAGCTATTCTAAGTGTAAAGAGGTTTGCTTTCTGCATGTTGGAAAAGATGCTAAAGGAAATCTTCTGACACTCATGCATGCTTCAGTGAAATGCATTTCTTTTTTCTTTGTAGGACAGCAATGGCAAGAAGCTGCTACTCAAAAGCTCTCTGTCCCAGAATGTGTGCACGTATAAAGAGATGCTGTATCAAACAGCACTGATTCCAGGCTGTCCTCGTCACACCATTCCTTATTATTCCTACCCCGTGGCTGTGAGCTGCAAGTGTGGTAAATGTAACACTGATTATAGTGACTGTGTTCATGAGAAGGTTAGGACAAACTATTGCACTAAACCACAGAAGCTCTGTAACATGTAAGCTTCCAACAGAATGTGGCTGAAATGTACGTGTCTGCCCACAATTAAAGAGAAATAAAACTGTGTTTCACAACAGGTTAGCAAATTGGTGTGCACAAAGTTTTACTGTAAAGATGTATCACTAGTTCCTTCAATTAACTGGATATTCTACGACATGCACAAAAGCAGAATCATAGGAGTGCAGGTTTGTTTTTAGAACCCACCTGTAATTAACTTTGAGGAAGACAAAGAAATGACTGTATATGTATAAACCTTTGCTCCTAAATCCCAACTCTTTTGTGAAGAGCTCAGAGACAAAACATCAGATGTATTGCAGAGTTAAAAAAAAGGCAATGCATACTTTTGGTATTGAACATTTTAATTAGATTTAGATTTTGATTTATACTTACAGCCTTCATATTGGCAACTGTGTATTTTCATATAGGTAGGGTCTTTCTGAGAACCTTAGCTTCAGTGTAGTCAGCTGGGACTAAGCACATAGAGTTTGCTTATCTGCACTATAGATCTATGTCATCACCACTGTTGTCCAGACCAGTATTCACTAAGCAAAATTTTCATGTCTCTGCACTGATGGAATAAGCCTCTCTTTTCTAATTAAATACACTGTTTGAAAAACTTGTCCCCCTATGAACGGTCAAGAATCAATGAAGCTTCCAATCTTGCTACTCAGTTCTTCAGAAGGGGAGTGTAATGCCACCAAACTTAAAGTGAAACTTAGGAAAAACCTTTTTCCCCCCACACAAGTCAGCTGATCCCTTCAGAATGGGAAAGTGAGCCAAGCATTACCCTATGTGCTGAACACGGACAGGTGAGAACTGCGGACTCGGGAATAAAGAAATGTCCGATAACAAATGTTTTCATTCTACTGAGATTCCCCATGAGTGTGATTGTTTTGATAGACCTGCTGACTCTGTGACAAGCTACGATTGTACTTAACTGATCACTGAGAATGAGAGCTAATTTCCACTTGGTTTAAGTGACTGAAAAACAAAGTGTAAGAGATTACAGAATCCAGTGACAGAGTTGCAACTTTGCCCCTTACCTTTATGATCTACAGTAGGAGCGATGAAATCACAGTTGGATTCAATTGTCCCTACTCGAGTCAATGTGACCTCTGCTGATCGAGGTGTACTGTACACAGAACAGCACACAGGACAGCAAGAGTACAGTGAAGGCATGAACAGCGCTCACAAAAAATTAAATTCTCCACGCCTCCTTGACTGAGGAATAGCACGACCATTCTGTGGCCAGGAAATCTAAGTGTATAAATAAATTAACTGGTAGCAAAAGGATTTTTAACAATATGTAACTGTAAAAAAACTGTTCCACAACTAGGAATTTGCAGCTCTGTGCAGATTCAGTAAAGGCGAATCTTTTAAAATTCTTGTCTGTTACTGTAAACATCACAATTTTTTCTTGCGAAAAGCCTCAATACTGGTAAGTGCCAGTTAGACCTCAAAACCGTTTATCTACCTTCCTGTGAGTTTCACTCGATTATTTTTTATGGAGCGGCATGAGGAGCTGTTCCATAGTTAAGCCCAGAGTCAACCAGGGAACTACTGCGAAGAGCAGTTGACTTCTTTTACACTCAGGAAAAATCCAAATTAAGACATCTGGGTTGTGTTCATGCACCAATTGAAATCTAGAGTTAACGTGCCCTCGGAGCACATTGTCCCTCTGGCCTTTCAGCAGTGTTGGTGTTCCACCGTAAGAGCCTCAGGTCCCGTGGCAGCAGCCTACTGAGGTGACTGTTCCCCTGGGTCAGGTGTTGGTTCACGTTTAATTTATCTTAAGATTCCTTTTCACGTAACTAAACAAGGGATTTGCAGGCAATCCTGACCTCCTTACCTCTTCTCCACATCTTAATCCCGATGAGGAAGTCACGGAAAAGCACGGGAGCGCAGAACATGAAGTCAGCTTGTAGGGGCTGGGTCGATCGGAATCCGCAGGAAGCAAAGCTGTTCCTTAAGCGGCACCAGCCCGCCCTTCAGCACTGCTGCGCGGGGAGC
>NW_009695293.1:0-11676 GCF_000703405.1 Apaloderma vittatum | reverse complement strand
AGGCGTGGGCGCGGAGTGCGGAAGAGGGAGCCAGTCGCTTCGCTCGTGGGAAAAACTCGCCCCGTGGAAGCGCTCCCGCTCTCCGCGAAGGATTCGGCGCCCGCGTTGCATTAGTCCTTAAGCAGTTGCTGGCTCACGGGAGCTCAATTCCGCTAAGAAAACAGGTCAAATGTATGTCTTAATGGTGCAGACACACTTAGCGATGTCGATTACTGTGTTTCTGGCAGCCGTGTAAATGCCCCAGCACATCTATGCACGTACTGTGTTCACAAGTAATGCGTTACCAGCGTGTCTTGCCGTTGTTTTAGGTGCCTGCCAGATTTTCGGAGCACTTAATGTGAAATGTTATGCCTTTTCCTATGTCAACTGGAACTGTTTCCTCTCTGTGCCTTCACTTGAGAAGGAAACTTCTTGTAATATCGATATGAAGGGAGACATAGCTGTATTCCTCCACATACAGCATTTAGAAACCTTGAGTGGTTGTAATATATAAACTAGTATTTTTGTGTGTGTGCAAAGCCCTATTTCTTGTCTGTCTTTCATCATTGTGATGGCAATTGCAGGAATTAACAAATTCCAAGAATATTTTACCAATTAACTGAAGTCATAAAAATATTTTGGTTGTCTTAATGTCGTTGGTAACATTACAGAGGGTTTTGTAATCAAGAGGATTCTGCTGTAATAGAAATCATTGTTTTGCTGGGAAGACCAACTCTGATAAAGTGATTGTTCTCATATTGTACTTTCCCAAGTATTAGGTTTAAACTTAATACTTACATCAAGGTTATCTGTTTGGCAGTGTGCTTAATAATGGAAGAGAATGATACAAAAAAGCGTGGTACACAGGCCTAGTTCAGTTTTTCTGTGAGGAAGAGCCACTCCTGATTGCTTGGTAATAGGACTTTACTAATATTCTAAGACTTCTGCTGTAAGAGCCTTTTTTTTTAAAATTATGTTTATGACAGAAATATCTGACGTTTGCTGCTTGACTCACAGGGAGTATGGAATTTCTCCGAGAGCGATTCCATTGCATGGATGGGACCATTCCTGAGAGTAAAGCTTATTCAGATCAGTTTTCAGGATCAGGTCATATTCTGATGCCAGACTGAGTTGGATGTTAATGCTTCTGTCTGACAGAGTGACTAATAGTCCAGCTGAAGTCGTACTGAGCTGCTATAGCTGAACCTTCTGAAACAGTAAAGGTCATGCTGGCTCCTCAATTATAGCCTATTTGTTGAAATTTGTAACTGTCTGAAAAAGTTAATTGCAAGCCTAAGCCTGCTATTCTAGTTATATTTTCTCTTGTAACTTGTTCTGAATAACGAAATTATATATTTGAGTTTTAATGGTGGGGGATAAATATACAAAGTGTCTGAGTTTCATAAATGTATGTCTAAAAATAATAGGTTATGTGAAGTTGCCAATTTAAAATCTGAGTTGCTAGGAGTGTAGAAGAACATGCAGAAGAAAGGACCCATCTCTCTAGCTGGTATAATACGGCATGGCTGAAGCAGAGCTGTATTGATCTGTATCAGCTGAATAGCTGACTGAATGCATGTAAATGGAGCAGATCATCAGCTACTTTGAACCCTCTTTGAACGCTCCTTCAAGCTAAGTTTATGCCCAGTTTTAGAATAGGGACTTGTGACTTTCCAGCTGGAAGGTTTAATGGCCCAGGAACTGTGAACAAATTACTTTTCTTACGTTCAAATTGCACCCTGGGTACCTTTTGGCATTTTATTGTGCATGCTTGTAGACATTTAGGTGCTACTGGCACTATGAGTATAATTATGTAGTGCATTAATAATGTACCTGCTTTCTGGAAAATACGTCTGTAATCTAGTTTGATCTAGGATTGATCTCTCTCTCAGTGACATTCTTTTTATTGTAACTAGTTCATCTGTAGGGCTGGATCTGTTTTTTTCACACTGGAGTGTATTCCATTCACAGTTCATTTATATATATTATATATATAATGTATATATACATATATGTATGATTGAATTGAAATTGTCTGAGACATTCAGAAAGTGTTTGCCTTGTTATGTTTTTCTTTTTTAAAAAGACTCCATGAGGGAAACTACTAGAGATAATCAGAGACAGTGTTGCCATGACCCCAAATCTTGCTTGGAGACTAGTTTTGTTCTGGTAAAACCCCAACAGTTTAAAACATACTGGGATACCTCAAGGTTATATACCAACACCAGTATTTAGTATACTTATAAATTAGGTGGAAAGAGAGGAGGAAGAAGTGAAAATCTGTTGAAGACACAAATTGATACGGATTGGTCAGAATGAGAAGGGACTCGTCATTACTCGGGAGACCTGACCCAGCCAGGTAAATAGCCCAAATGTCAACAAATGACATTCAGTTATCACAAACAGATGCCTCCTGTTTCCTGAAAATGCTAAAATTACCTGCAAAATATAACATCATTATAGCAGCTAGTGAGAGGGAATAGTTTGGATCTGTGCACAGCTCAGGGAAGACCTCTGCTGTTTGACTGCACTTGCAAACCAGGTTTTAGGAACTGGAATAACGTCACATACTTCTATGTTGTAACGCCTTCAGAGAATTTAGTGGTACAGCCTAAAGAAATATTTTGTATATTGGTTATCTGCTCTCAGGAAGTCTCTGATGTGAGTAAGGAGAGAGAGTACGGACAATTATAAAGAGTTTGTAGAGTTTTGGCTGTTTGTCTTAAAGAGGTTGAAACAAAAGTAGAGAAAAACAGGTAGAGAAAAAAAGAGAAAAACAAGTGGCTGAGAAGCCACTAATTAAAAGCTGGTAGAAAAATAAACAATATTTAACAAAACATGTATTTTTTCTTGAGATCAAGAATTCAAGGGCTTATAATTGATAGCAGTGACAAGATCTAGAGTTGCAATATTGTGAAAATATTGGAGAGTATATTAAACTTCATTATTCAGAGTTCAAATTAGCCCTTCTTGGGCTGGCAATGGGCTGCTTCTTGAGGGTTTCTTGTGCTTTTTTCTGTAGCATCTATCCAGCTTCAGGAAGAGGATAGGAGTGTGTCATGATCCAGTCTGACAGTTCTTATTCTTCTGAAATTCTCACCATTGATTTTCAGGGTAACTAATTATGTGAATAACTGCTTTCCAGTCTAAATCAGATATTCATATTTGTCCCATGGGGACTATTTTACAGCATCTGATTTGGTTTCTCAAATGCGAAGGCAGAGAGGAAGAAACACACGATGCAGTCAGATTATGGAGTCAGACTCTGATACAGCTATGTCAATAACAGAGCTCAGTATTTGTGAAATCTTAGTTATCAGAAAGAAGTATGTGAATTGACTTTTTTTTTAATTAACACATAGGGATCAAAGAATGCAATTTAAAAAAAAACAACAACCCACTGCAAGCCAAAACCTCACAAAATTTGTAGATCCAAGTGACAGCCTTTTTGCTATATAGAGATCAAACAATTATTAGGACTGTATTAGCAGTACTGTTCTCTTACATAAAGGTTGAGTAAATTACCATGATTTCTGCCTTTAAAAGCCTGGGACATGTTTAATGGCAGAGACAAGTTTGGAGGTGAACATCCATATTTTAGATTTCTGTTTTGCACCATTATCAGTAAGAAACAGGTTTCTGAATATTTTTAGAAGTGTAGTCCCTAGGAGCTTTTCTGTACTTGAGAAATACAAGTGTCGCTAAACTCTTGAACTGTCTTGCTGTTCTGTGTGGAAGACTTGTCTATTTTAATTATTGTAGCAATTGGCAGGGCACTTGTTTCCACCTGAAATGTGCACAGCTAGCACCTTTGCCAAACAGTTATTTTTCTCTACATTAACTAGGCCCATTTTGTGGCGATTCAATATCACAGTCTGTCATTATGTGATAGTATTTTAAATATATTCATGTGGACTTGACCCAGCTGTCCCTGTTTTGTAATCTTTTCCTCCAGATTACCCACTTCTCCTCCTTGTTTAAGACTAGGGTCTTTCTTCTAAAGTAGAGACTTCCAAATATCCTTATCATCTGTTCCTAAATATATAGTTGTTATGGAAAAATCAGGATTATATGAGTCCTTCCCTCCTTCAGATGCCAAAGAGACCACCTGGCCCCCCATTTTTATTCACTTACCTTTTTTTTTGTGCTTATAGTTGTTACTCTACCTGCAGAGATAATATTAAGAGAATAGCATGTACTTTAAACTCCTCTCAGTTATATTTAGTAGGAATTGACCGCAGTCTGTGGTTCATAGCTTGCAAACATATATATGTCTGAGACTTTGGCCTTCTCAGTAATTCCAGGTTGTTCCAGTGGTGACCTTTAAGTGGCATGCTGTTGTTCAGGTGAAAGGGAAAGACTGTGTACAGTAACTGAAGTTCTCTGGCTCTGCTCCTCCCGGCTAGTTAACTATTTTTAACATTTTTTCATGGTTACTTCAACAATAGCAAAATAAGCCATACAGTTTTAATGCCCAGAATTTCAATGCAGTACTCATCCAAGGTGTAGCACAGTAGGTCTTGACCCGGACATGGAATTTAAGTGCTTTCACCAATATAAGTAGCATATTGGAACACATTGTCTTACAAATATCCTGAACATGGCTCAGAAAGCATAACTGTCTGAGTGTGAGCATGCTCTGGTTACTGAACTTCAGTAGCCTTTCAAGGTAGTAATTTAGTATTGATTTTAGCTAATTAAAAGTATGAGCATTGTACCCTTATAAATTTTGGAGTATTGGTTATATAGCTAAAGAGCAGTGTGTCCGACTAATTGCCAAAGTTCCTCCTTGTGATCTGATTTTCATATGCCATCGACTGCTGTAACTTTCATGCTCACTAAAAGCAAAGCTGGTGGGAATATGAATCAGGATAAAAATATCAATGCTTGAAATTTGTGGAAATATTGTTTTTGTGTATTTACATCTGAGTGAAAATTTAACTTTTTTTTTTTGAGG
Source organism: Apaloderma vittatum (assembly GCF_000703405.1). Taxonomy (NCBI): domain Eukaryota; kingdom Metazoa; phylum Chordata; class Aves; order Trogoniformes; family Trogonidae; genus Apaloderma; species Apaloderma vittatum. Next base: position 6,740 of record NW_009695293.1, on the reverse strand, counting down.
AGATATATAGGAATCTTCAGAAGTTAAAAGACAAAAGTTGAAGAGCATTGTTTTCTCTGGGGAAAGACAGTATCAGGGTAGCTGTTAGCAATTAATTTAAAACCGATTTCTTGCTTTCCAATACGTAAATACTGAACGTAATGCTCTTATAACTAATGCAAGACTTGTTGGTATTTTTTGTGTTGTTGTTTCAGAGGTCACATGATTTTGCACGAATCTTGGTTTTCAGGTGAAAACATGTTCTCATGTCTAGATGCCTTGCTCTGGGAGAGAAACTTAGATAATTGCCCAAGGGTCAATCTGTAGGTCAACCCTGTCTCCCCACCCCAACAGAAGCTTACAAGACGAGTAAAAAAAAAAAAAGTGATTTTTCTTTTCTTCTCTTTTCTTCTCTTTTTTTTTCTTTTTTTTTTTCTTTTTTTAGGACAGGTTTATGGTGCCTGAGGCCTGATTAAGTTGTTTTTTACTGGTCTTCAAGGCAATAGAATCATAGAATCATTAAGGTTGAAAAAGGCTTCTAAGACCATCTAGTCCAACCATCAACCCAACATTACCACTAAACTATATCCTGAAGTGCCACATCTACATGTTTTTTGAACACTTCCAGGGATGGCAACTCCACCACTTCCCTGGGCAGCCTGTTCCAATGCTTCACCACTCTTCGAGTAAAGAATTTTTTCCTCATATCTAATGTAAACCTCCCCTGGGGCAACTTGAGGCCGTTTTCTCTTGTCCCATACTCACGTAACTAGTAGTTACACTAGCAAAAAAAGCTGAGAAAACATAGTAAGTCCTACAGGTGAAAGAAAGCAATGGTTATGAATTGCATTGCAGATTTAAAAGTACTATAGCATTATTGTTTTGAACATCAGCTGTAGTTGTCTGCTGCAAGCTAAACCTACACGTGGCTATATACAAACCAGGGATATATACAAACCAGGGATATTACTGATTTATATCCACATGACAACTCACTCAAAAACTCCTAAAACCATTTCCCCATCCATATAGTACTCACTGAAACTGAGAACTGTCCCCAGAGACAGTCTCTTAAAATATTTCAGAGACTTAACCATAAGCCTGCAGTGGATGTTCCAGAATATTATAGGAGATGTTTCGCATTGGAAAGGGAACCCATTGCCACCCCCAAGCTTTAGCTTTTTGGGTGGTCTTGCAGCTGAGAATGAGCACAATCTGGCCATGGCAGACATGACAGAGGAGTACAGCTGATGAATGCTGAGCAGCTGCAAAGATACCACATGAATATTTAAAGAGAAAAGGAGATTGAAATATAGCTAGCCTTTCAGAAGTTTCCTTTTCAGGACAGTTCCAATGGAGAAGACACACAAGGGTTCTTTGGCTTTTGGCACGTGGTAAGAAAAGTATTTTTTGGCCAATGCTAAGCAGAAAACTGGTTAGTGACGCAATATAGAGCTTCAAATTTTAAGTTTTAAACTGCTTGCTGGCAAGCCAAGCAACTTGTAATTTAAACTGGTTTACTAAACATTTTGAATTGTTAAGTAAATATTTAGTAAATGGCAAATGTTTAGTGAACATTTAGTAACTTGTTTACAAAACAATTTTGGTTGTGTGGCGTTAAGTAACCATCACTTTTAACTAGGCAGCTGTATAAATATTTTTTATTTTGTATCTAGTTTTCACAGTGAAGAAACTAAAGATTACCACCTACAAAATGGCCCATCTTTTTTTGTTTGTTTGCTGTTTAAATAAATTGATTACTTTCATCTTTTTTCTTCAGTGCAGCTTTAATTACATCATCTACATTATACCATTTATGCAAAACAGTTAATTGAACAGCAATAAGGTGTCTCTTGGCTTCCAGCATTCATTTTATACCCTTAACAAATGTTATCACTGAATATTTCTATTAAAGTTAGTTGTACAGCTTTGTAAAGTCAGGACCCATTTTAGCAGTTTTGAAGAGTGTCACCTGGCACTGGAGACTGCTTTTACTAGTGAACTGTATTTTTTTTAAATAGAAATGGGAACATGTTCACTAGTCAGTGTGTTGAATCCATAATAATGGATTGTTGCTATGGAATAATGAGGGAGCAAGCTAATTTGTTACAGAGTAATGTGGAGACTAACAGGAATTATGAACAAATGGTTATTTTTGGAACTATCTTCATTCAGGGTAAGTTTCTGTAATAGTTCCAAACTGTATTGTGTGGTGTATATTTGCAACTTATATAAATGATTTGTTTAATAAAAACAATTAATTGTGTAAGATAATGGCATTGGAATCTGGCTGCAAAGTCTGTGCTGGTCTACCGTAATATCAGGTAGTGTTGTGTAACTGCAACACAAAGCCACAAAAGGACAAAGACTCTTCGTCCCAGATGTTTGTCCCTCTTGAAATTGCTTAGTGCATCACCCATGATGCTTGTTAACCTAATTGCTAATTTTACCAGTTTCTGGCTCATGTCCGAACTGCTTTCAATGTGAATTTTTGTGCCCTAATCTCTCTTTAATGTAATGAGGTGTTTGGTTTCATATGCCAGGCATAAATTAGAAACTGCTGATAATTGCTGCCATTTACTTAAGGTCAAATAACCCTCAGGATAAAGAGAGGGATGGAAAAGTTACATAAAGGCAATACTAGCCCTTTGGCAAAGTGCCCTTCTCTGGAGCATCTGAGGGTAGAGTTCTGTCCCTCTTTTTGTTACAGAAGCTGAAGCCATAGACTTTCTACTATTGCTAGTGAATGGTTACTACTCTGAGAACACTAATGTAGTGACCATTTATGTTCGTAGAGATAAATTTATCTGCAGATCATGGTTCTTGGGTAGGTAATAGCTAGGCTTCATGTGATATATCTTGTTGCAGAACCTGCTTTCCTGAGCAGTTTCAATTATCGTCACTCGGCACACGTTATTTCATTCCTCAGTACATCTGTGGAAGAAAAAAGGTGTTGTGATTACATGGAAGACCATAGAGAAGTATTTGCTTTACGAATCACTTCATGAAATGTGCCATATATAGAAGGGATGCAGGGGCCATATTCCCTGATTTAATTTTCTTTAAACTTTGGCAAGCTTGTGCTGTGCTCAGCTAGCTCCCTACGTTAAAAAAGTGCATCTAAATGGCTTCAAACACCTCTATTTTTCTCTGGAAGTTGCGGGTCTTATGAGGTTCATTTTTGTACCAAATATGCCTTATTTTGTTACCATGATCATATCTAGCCAATGAAAGAATTGGGCCTTTTTCTGAGAAAAGCTGTTCTAATAGCATAGAAAGTCAGGTGGCCTGACATTTAGAAAAACAACATAACCAACAGGATATATTTCTTAGCAAGTCAGTCATATATGAGACAAGGATATTTAAATCTTTGAGCTTCTCCAGAACAATGGAATGTAACTGGCTGCTAGAGAAATAATAAGGCCTTGATCTTCCCATTAAATGTTATTTTTGCTTTGCCATAACTGGCCCCTGTGCAATAGTTTGTGAAAAGGGGCCCTTTAAGTCTATAGGGAGCAACCAAATTTTTCAGTCTTGAACAGTGCTGCAATGTCCTACAAGTTCTGTTGCAATAGGTGGTAGAGCTGATCTGATAGTGACAGTTCAAAGGGGTTTATCTTTTTTCATTGACATTTACATCAGGAATAGCACAGATTTGATGATTTTCCTCAGTCTCGTTTCTTCACACCAACTGAGGTGCCAAAGTAGCATGCAATTTGAGCTTGTTCTCCACTGTCCATGTACGCTTGGGGCAGGCCAAGTGATTTGGCTCAAACTCAGTGGCTGTGGCAGTCTGGTGGCTGTACTTCATCCAGGGTATCTTGCTTTGGCTTTGCCAGATCCATGCAGTTGTATGAACAGAGCACAGACTTGTGCTCAGGTGGTAACTGAGGACCTGCCCCTTGAGAGATGTCATGGTTGTGTGAGAGTTATGATGATGTCTTCATTGTCATGTCCTGAAAGCCTGGGATTGGCTTTCCTTTTTCCTTCTCAGTTGTGAGTCTTTCTTCCTTTCAGAAACAAGACAAAATGTAAAGAAATAAGTTTAGGTTTGATTTTCAGAGGTTAGTTAAAGAGAAGAAATTACCAAATAATGTAAAAGTAGAAAAAGGCAGGCAAGAAACCCTAAAAAGTCAGTAGAGCCTTGGGAAATGTCTTTAACCAAAGGTAGCAGTTTGGATCACTTTCAAGACGAGAAAGAGGAGTGAGAAAAGAGCAGAAAAGAGCAGAATAGGCTTTCTTTTTTTTCTTCAGACTGAAGACACTTATACATCATATGTTGTGACTACGAGGCCTCTGTTGCTCAGGACTTATATTTCAGCTGTTTCTTACATGCATTACAAGTGTATTCTGTGGGCCTGACTTTGAGAGCTCAGGTTTTATGCAAACCAGAGGTTTTGCCCTGACAAGGTGATATATGATGTATTCAGGAGTTCAAAAACTATTTAAGCTGTCTTTGTAGTCCTGGGAGTCACAAGTGCGTCTTGACTTGAAAATGAATGTGAGCCCACATTTAATTAGTATTGTAGGAATATTGTGGAATTCCTGCATCCAGCCACATGAGCTTTCTCCCAAAATGTAGGAAGTAAAGCCCTTTTTCAAAAGATTCTCTTTTTCAGTCTGACAAAATACACAAGCTGGAATGCAAATTAGATTAACGTAGAGGAATACTACTACTGTATGCATGGCTTCAGGAATTTCAGGAGGCTCTCTGACTCCTGGATGTTTTCTCCAGCTTGCCAGGGTATCCTGGAAGAATATATGAAGCGTGCACAAAGACGTCTGAAATCACTGCGTTCCCATAGTTGGCTTGTAAGACTTTTGATGATCCTCTTAGAGCATGCAGCGTAGAATTTGACCTCTGGCTCCTGCTTCTGAAGACTGAGAAGTATTATTTAAGAAATAATTTTTTTAATAAACAACTTCTTTATTTGTTTTTCTTTCAGAAAAGTTTCATAGTCAGAAAAAAACCACCAGTATCCTTTACAATTTCAAACTTTACACCTTAATAATGTGTAGCTCAATACCTGTAGGAATTTCTGTGTCTTTTGCAAATCGTGACGTCAGAGGGCTGTATAGGTATTCTGACTTCATAAACTGTGAGAAGGTTTGTGCTTTATACTATTTCTCCAAATGGAAGCAAAAATTGACAGTAAATCACAGAAGCATAAACAAGTATATTCTTTATAGAGAAATGCATGTACAGGAAAGACGTCGTGGATCTTGTACTGGGAGCAGCACTTTGGAACTTCTGTTTCTGGCGTGTGCATAGTAGAAGTTGAATCTCACTGGAAATCATTCTGCCAAATAATATTAGGTGCTTTTTATTTATTTCTAGAAAACTTGGAAAATTAAAAGATTTTTGCATGGCATCTCTACAGGAATCTTTGCTACTAATATTACTTTAAAATGATGCTCATGTACCAGACAGTGTTTTCTTTCTAGCATGCCAAATTCTTTTACATCCTACAATATAACATTGTCTAAGAGCACAGTATCTCTTGTCTACATTATAAAAATACATTGGAAGTGGGAATGATATCAGAATATCTAGAATGTAATCCTAGGCCCTCTTATAACTCCCTCAATGATTTTCATTTCTTGATAAATTTATTGCACAAAGGAAATGGTGAAATGCACCTCCAGGAGAGCACTTCTGGCTCAAAGTATTATACTAGTCAACTCTGCATTAATAATAATGTTGCAAATATGAGAGAAAAGCTGTGGGGATGAATCCCTGACTTAAACCAAGCTCATGGCACTTCTGTGAGTAACTTCAGTCAACCCAGGTTTCACTCCCCAGGCTTAAGTCTTTGAGTTTGCTTTTTAAGCAGGCTTCCTGCTTTATATGCTGAACATCTGTTCCTAAGGCAACTGCATCCAATTACACCTACCCAACATGGTCTTTATTATATGTGCCTGAGCACTATTGAGAAGCTCTATTTAAATTATAGAATAATTATTTCTTTTAATAGATGTGCAGTTTTAATTTTCTTTCTTTTTGAACTTGATATTTAATTAGTGCTTAATAGCTTGTCCCAACATAGGTAGAAAGCATCTACAGCAATTGAGCATCTACAGCATCTACAGCAAATTTTTCTTCCCTTTGCCTAGAAAGCTGACTACCTAAATGCTGAAAGGAGAAGAAACATTATATACATATGTAGACATTTGCAGTTTTGTGTTAAGAGTTAAGGATTGAAGTCTCTTAACAGGGCATGCTATGGAAGCGCTGGGATAGGAGGAGAAGGTCCTCAGACAGGTCTGTTACCAACAGAAAATTCATATTTAACTAAGCCCAAACTCCCTTATTTTTGCTAAATGCTAAATCATGTTCATGTCTTTCCACTTCAGATGAAGACAAAGAATCCAAACAATACTAGCATGGGGGACACTGAGTGGGTCTGAGGCAGGAGCCCTTTAAAACAATAACAGAAAGGCATTCTAGTTCATTGTTTGTAAAAGCTATAATTTGGAAGCCAATTAGTCTTTGGTAGCCCTGACTCAGCCAGCTGAGGAGTAAGAACATATATAACCAGACTTCTTTGAAAACATAGACCAAGGACTGCATGCAGTGGGAGGAATTACTGTGTTCCTGGAGAAATTTGAAATGCTAAAGATAACAAAATGTTACACATGCATCTTAGGTTTTTTGGTTATTAACTATCCCACCACAAAGCCATGCGAGTGATGTGCAGGGTGCAGCTTGCAGAAACTCCGAGGTGAAGTTTAAAATCATAAAATCATAGAATCATAGAATG
>NW_009695292.1:0-4496 GCF_000703405.1 Apaloderma vittatum | reverse complement strand
CCTGGGCACACTGCTGGCTCATTTTCAGCCAACTGTCTACCAACACCCACAGGTTCCTTTCTCCTAGGCAGCTTTCCAGCCATTCTTCCCCAAGCCTGCATGGGGTTGTTAATTTTTTGTGGTATCTGATTTTGTGGTATTTGGTGCAAGGATAGAAACGGGATATTAAGCAGGATTTTGAAATTCCTGTGTTATAATGAATCACAAATTGAAATAAAGCAGCCTTTTTCAAGACCTAAATTACACCTTGAGCTCTGCAGAAGCTTGATTATTAGGACATCCTGTCCAATTAGTCATAAATGTGTAAGTGGAGCCTAACAGAATTAAACCTTGATGAAGGGGAAGTATATGTGGTAAAATATCTGAAATTATCAGACAATTAGGTGATTTCACTGGCTTACAGGAAGCAGAACTTTGAGGAGTGTGTTCCACAGTTTTTTTCAACAAACTGATGAAGTAATTTTAAATATTAAATACCATTTCATTAACCCTACACTGACATACTATGTGCTGCATCTCAGTAGGAATGGACCTGTGTGTAAAAACTCAAGGTAGACAACATCCACAGCCTTTCCCTCATCCAGTAAGCACGTCACCCTGTCATAGAAGGAGATCAGATTAGTCAAACAGAACCTGCCCTTCATGAACCCGTGCTGACTGGGCCTGATCATCTGCTTGCCCTGCATGTGCCTCGTCATATAGCTCAAGCCATCAGCTTTCCCACAGCCAGCGTTAAACTGACAGGCCTGTAATTCCCTGGATCATCCTTCTGCCCTTTCTTATATATGGGGGTAACATCAGCTAACTTCCAGTCTGATGGGACCTCTCCAGTCAGCTATTCACAAGGAGAGTGGCTTGGTGATCACTGCTGCCAGCTCCTTCATCACTCTTGGGTGCATCCCATCTGGCCCCATAGACTTGTGTCCATCTAAACATTGCAGCAGGTCAGTGACCATTTCCTGCTGGAATGGGGGTGGGTCTTCTGGCTCCCTGTCCCAGTCTCCTAGCTTAGGAAGTTGGATTCCCTCTATATAACTGTCCCTGTTGATAAAGACTGAGGCAAAGAAGTCATTAAGCACTTCAGCCTTTTCCTTGTCTGATGTCACTAGTCGTCAGCCTGCATCTAACAGGGGATGGAGGTTCTCCTTGACCTTTCTTTTGTTGTTAATATATTTATAGAAACTTTTCTTATTATCCTTAACCATAGAGGCCAGATGAACTTCTAGCTGGGCTTTGGAGCTTCTCATTTTTTTCCTACATAGCCTCACAATGTTTTTGTAGTTGTTGTGAGTTGCCTGCCCTTTTTGCCAAAGGCCATAAATCCTCTTTTTCTCCCCGAGAAAAGTCTAAGACCCCTGTTAAGCTGGGTAGGTTGTCTATGCCTCCAGCTGGATTTACAGCTAATGGGGATGACCTGCTCCTGTCCCTTCAGGACCTCTTTCTTAAAGAGCATCCAGCCTTCCTCAACTCCCAAACCCCTAAGTACTGATTCCCAAAGAACTCTGGCAATAAGAGTGCTAAACAAGTTAAAATCTAGAAGCATGTTCTGTAAAATCTACATGTTCTATAAAATCTAGAAGCATGTTCATAACATGTGCCTGACTCCATCACAGGCCTGTGTTTACATAAACACAGATGTTCCACTTCTCAAGCACACAGAGCTAAACAGTTGGTAAGATACATGTGTTTCTGACAGCCCAGCTGCAAGTAAATTCAGTTTGTTTACAATCCTCCTTGGCAATATTCTGGGGTTTTTTCCCACAGAAGTTAATAGGCTGCAAGTACGAAAATAGTTCATTAATGTAAAAAAAGTATTTAAATGATGTTTTCCCATAATTTCTTGGTAGTTGTGGTAGTTTTTATTTACATCTCTTGTGCAATTTGTTTTCCTTTAGCTGTCAAGCCCTGTCTAGGTCTGACATAACCACTTAGCTGTGATAAAGTGGCTGCTGCTTGCAGGACGATCTTTCTAAAGTGGCACCAAAAACAAGGGATGATGCAAAGCCAGAGCTTTGCCTTTGGTTTCAACAGCATGCTCATTTTGGTATTGTCAGAGACAAAGCCCACTTCAGTTTCTGTGTCAAAGAGGAATCTGAAATTGCTATTGATTAAAGTAGCACTGGGCACAAAACTGCACTGATCACTGACCAAAGATGTTGTGTGGGTTTTTTTTATCACCTTAAGAGCCCTGAAATTCATGGGGAGCGGGGGGGAACCCAACATTTTCAAGTTTAGCTTCAGCAGTAAGACTACAACATAATATTGTAAGGCCTCTTTGTTGCCCTCAAGTCTTGTTTGCACATGGGCAACACACAGTGACACATCTGGGCTGAGGAGTGAGGCAGAAATGCTGCATGGCCAGAGAAAATTCATCAGTGGTCTGTAGCACACAAAAATTTCTGAAAGAAACTGCGAAGACAAATTTAATTCCTGAGGCACACACCCAAATTCTTTGACCAGGGCAAACTGATCAACTGATAGAGCATAGAAGTTTCTTTCCAAGGACCAGGCTTTCAGGACATGCTAGATCCTTGAATAGACTGCATAGGTATTATTTTTTTTTCAGTCCTTCCTCCTGTGGAATTTGTGAAAAGCTGTGTCTTACCTTTACAGATTATCTTTGAGGTGATTCGTGGTGTGTCAATGAGAAGCGACACTGCTATTGATGATATTCTGTTCCAGGCAGGACCCTGTTTAGGTAAGTTTAAACTTACTTTGTTTCTCTTTGGAGACACCTAGCAATTCACATTCCTTTTGGTAGTTAGACAGGTGATACTTCATCCCTTGAATCCTCACTGAATGGATTTAGGGAATTTAGTATCATAGTGCAAAACTTCTGTTTTCTAATAAGATGCAAGACCCTCCTCAAAATCTGGACCAGTAAAAGACTTTTTAAAACCCATATGCCAGTTGCATTTAAATCCAGCATGGGAATTAGATCGTCTAATGCATTTTTATGTATGATAAAAACACCAATAATTGCAGTGTTTCCCCCTTCTTTGTATTCTAGAAGTGGAAGAAATTCAATTCTCATCAGGCTATCCGGACAGCTTAAATGAAATTGAGTATTAAACACATTCTGTTGAAAGGAATGATGTGCACAGAGGAGTTGTATGCGAGAAACTGCACAAGCTGCCTATTTTCAAGTATGTTTTAAGTAAATACTGGACTGATTTGAATTTGCACCGATGGATGTACAGGAAGAACTCGGAGCACTCATGTTTCTCATCTTTGCAATGAAATAATTGACTCAGGGCTTCTTAGGCTGTTTTTTTAGTATGTTTTTTTCTTTTGCATGAGGTATTAGTTATTATATAAAGGCTTCCAATTTTGCAGAGGTAATTAATTTTAATGCTTTTTTTTTTTTTAACCTTTCTGGTATATAGGTAAAAAGAAGAAAGTAATGGTTCACAATTAAAATCCAATATTGTGTTATCTTAAATCTGCATTCAGTGAATGTCTTGCTTTGGGTACAGAATGGACTTTTGTTAAGGAAATTTTAAATATTTTGAAATAATATTAGCTACTACTAATAGCGTACAGTTTAAGTGCCATTATTCATGATGACAAATCTTTCTGGGAAACTCTTAACACTCTGCTGGCAGTTTTTTGTGGTTTTGTATTCTTTTACTGTAACAAATATATTTGTTGTTCTCACCAATAACAAACTCACTTCTAGCCTTGCAGTATAATTCAGTGTACACTGCTGACATCTTGAACTATATATGTCACAAAACTCTCTGAAGCTTTCTGGCATATGAGTCTTGGGGATTGTTTAAAAAACAGAGAATGTATGTACATTTTATCCAACCACAGATATCTTGCATTCATATTGGAAACTGAATTCACACAACTTGTTATTTTTTAAGATTTTATGTGTATGTGTGTAAGGTTTTGTTTTAAAATTATTGTAACTTCCTAATAAAATATAACTTTGAAAATCATTTTAATTGCTTTACTATAGACTTTATAGTTATGGGCATAACAAGGAACAACTGAACTTAATGTAATAGTCTGAATTCAATATTTTGAATAGAAAGACAATGAAATGTCACCTAAGACAGCTGACAGAAGGCAAGCTGATCTGCTGCAGGAAGTTCCTGAACTGAGCCATAGAAATTCTTCTTATAGCCACCACACTGAAGCAATTGCTGCAAGATATAAACCCTGACAAGTGGGAATAGCCTTTACTCCTTTCAGAACCAAGTATACATTTTCCTACCGGATTACAAGGATAAAGAGCACCTGCCAGAACAGGCTAGCCACTTGCATCTGTGGTAAGTTTTCATTTTGGTGACATAAACAATTGAAGAGATTGTTCAATTAAAAACATTCAGACTAACATGCTTTGAGCACATATATTGAAAGAGCTTATTACTTAGTAGAGACTGAGGAAGAGCCAAAAGGAACGGACATCTTCATTTCCTATCCTAGCTACCTACAGTCCCTGTTGACAGTTGGTTATGAATTATAGAATCACAGAATGTTAGGGGTTG
>NW_009695291.1:0-1843 GCF_000703405.1 Apaloderma vittatum | reverse complement strand
CGAGGTGGGGAACTCTGGCGAGCTGCCCAGGTTGTTACTTCTTCTTCTAGAAGTAACATATTTCTCTTATTTCCTCGGCCGAACTCTGGTTGGTTCTTTTCATCGTGACCAGGTCTTGAACGTACCCGGTCTGGAGTGTTTGGGTTACAAGGATCATGTGGATCTCTGCTGGGAGCCGAAAAAAAGGATCTTCTGAAAGTTTAATTGTGATTTAAAAAGAAATAAGTGGCGTTCATTTGCCTTCGTTACTTTCACTGTGTACAGCAGAAAATGCAGTTTAATCTTCTGCCTTTTAGTGGTGTTATGTTGCTGCCATAAAATAGAAAGTTTTTTTTTTCTTTTAAGAGGAGAAAAATATTGAAATATTTGATAATTACTTTAAAAGATTGTACTTGCAGATCGAAGGAAAAAAGCAGATATAAGTTGGAATGAAGGGGTTCTGGTAAAATACACTTTTGTCATATGATGATCTCCGTGTTAAGGAGACAGCTGGCCATAACATAAGTTCCATTTGCAGCAGTATTAAAACACTAAAATGTGACAGGCAAATGCCACATTACAGAGGAAGAATCTGTTAACTTCTATTAATTTAGTTACTTGAGACTTGTTTTACAGAAATATAGTAACATGGTGCTGTATGCTTTTGTAGTCTTATCAAGTATTATGCACTACAGTGATATCTATTTGAACTGATATTTGAAGTTATATCAATCTATAGAGCCTTCATCGTGTGTAAAATTTTCTCATGTGAATTGTCTCCTCAATTGCTCATAAGTCAGTGAAGAACTTGTACTGTTGGAGTAAAGTTACACACCTAGTATTCAACAGAGAGGTGTCTTGGTTTGAGTTAAACAAAATCGATTCAGTGATTTTTACTTTCAAGTTGAGTCTCTTTTAAAAGGCTGCACTTTCTGAAGTTAGCAGCATGGTTTTTTTGCAGACAGTATCTGCTGCTAGCAGTTTACAGTTACTGCCTGAGACTGGGATGCAAAAAGGCTCTTGCTTATACTTATTCCTGTACTGACCAAGGCCACTGCTGGCTCTTGTGTGCCATGCTGAGGGTGCCAGGTAGTAAGAGGGGTCACAAGGAAGTAAAAGATTGCACCTCTGGGGAGTAGTAGATAGGACAGGTGACCAACAAGAGTATTCCATTCCATATATGTCATATTCAGTATAAATTGAGTGATCACAAGAGTTTAGCTCTCTCCTTCTTCAATGGCTGGTCTACAAGGACTTCCTCAGTCTCCTGTTTTTAATCCTGATCCTGGGTTTCTGAATCCAGCTCCTGTATCCAGCTCCCTGCCGCCGCTGAGCCTGGGGCTTCCCCAGTGCCTCCTGCTCTGCAGCATTGATGGTGATTGCTATTGGGGGGAGTCAAATTCAATATTAGACTTATATATGGTTGCATATAGTTCTTTATTTTAATCATTTCACTATTATTTTCTATTATTGTTTCATTAAAGCTGTTTTAGTTTTCTTTTCTAACCTGTAAGTCTCTGCCTCCTTCACTTTTCCTTCCCATTTGTGGGGGGAGAGGTGGTTAGAGAGCCTCTGTCTGCATTTTAGTGGCCAGACCAGCCTTAACCTGCAGCAGGAGGTTGTGAAATAAATACACAGAGCAGGTGAGGTTAAGGCAAAAAAAAAAAAAAGAAAAAGAAAGAAGAGAAAAAAGGCATTTGAAGGAGTTACATTTTAGCATATATCTACAGCAGGCCCGAGGGTTTCTGTCAAACTTTCTCTAGCAATTCAACAGAGAGTATACACATGAAAAAATTGTGTGTGGTAAAGTTTTGGTTACAGAAATGGCTTCTGTGAGAAGCTTGTCGTGGGTTAGGGCTGGGTC
>NW_009695290.1:0-827 GCF_000703405.1 Apaloderma vittatum | reverse complement strand
TCAGTGTTTTGGAGATGATGGTATGAAAGTTGTCTTCATTTTTGTTGTAATAACATTGTGCTCAATGAAATGTTATCTTTCTCACTTTCATTCACTGTCTACATGTACAATTTGACCCATTGACTCTGTAAATAGTCATTTTCTCTGCATATTTAAACAAATTAACTGCTCATACAACTTCTATTTTATCCAAGATCCTTTTTTATCTACAGACTGTGTGATCTCATAGTGCTCCCTGTGCCATGCTGAACATGAGCCTTCAGTGTGCACTTGCAGCCCAGAAAGCCAGTCATATCCTGGGCTGAATCAAGAGATGCGTGGCCAGCATGGTGAAGGAGGTGATTCTCCCTCTTTACTCCACTCTCATGAGACCTCTCCTGGAGTGCTGTGTCCAGTTCTGGAGCCCACAGCACAAGCAAGATCTAGACATGCTGGAGGGTGTCCAGAGAAGGGCCACGAGGATGATCAGAGGGCTGGAGCACCTCTCCTGTGCAGACAGAGTGAGAGAGCTGGGGTTTTTCAGTCTGCAGAAAAGAAGACTCCGAGGAGACCTTGTTGTGGCTTCCAGTATCTCAAGGGGGCTACAAGAAAGCTAGTGAGGGGCTTTTTAGGACATCAGGTAGTGATAGGATTAGGGGGAGGATTAAAGCTAGAGATGGATCAGTTCAGATTGGACATTAGGAAGAAGTTCTTCCCCATGAGGGTGGTGAGACCCTGGCACAGGTTGCTCAGAGAGGGGGAGGCAGCACCATCCCTGGGGGGTTTTAAGGCCAGACTGGATGGGATCTGGGCAACCTCGTCTAGTGGGAGATGTCCCTGCCCATGGC
>NW_009695289.1:9712-15309 GCF_000703405.1 Apaloderma vittatum | reverse complement strand
TCTCCATCACCTCATCCCCCAGCCGGTATCCATGTCTGGGATTGCCCGACCCAGGTGTGGAACTTGCCCCTGGCCGTGTTGAACTTTACGAGGTTCACAGCCCCATCTCTCCAGCCTGTCCAGGTCCCTCTGGATGACGTCCCTTCCCGTCAGCGTGTTGACTGCGTTACACAGCTCAGTGTCAGCAGCAAACTTGCTGGGGGTGCCCTCGATCCCACTGTCTGTGTCACCAACAAAGCCGTTACACAGCCTCAGTCCTGATACCAAGCCCTGAGGAGCGCCACGCGTCACTGATCTCCACCCAGACACTGAGCCCTTGGCTCTTGCAGTGGGACCATCCAGCCAATTCCTCATCCACCTGTCAGACCCACCTGTCCTCGTCCACCTGTCAGACCCACGCCTCTCCAATTTGGAGGCAAGGATGTCATGGGATATTGTCAAATGTTTTGCACAAGTCCAGGTAAGTGACATCAGGCGCTCTTCCCTTACCCACCAGCACTGCAACCCTCTCCTAGAAGGCCACCAAATCTATCAGGCACGATTTGCCCCCAGCGAAGCTGTTTGCAGGGTCAAACGGCTGCAACTCCCTCAACAAGAGAAAAACGCGACCCTCCAGTAGAAAACCGCGACCATCCAGTATCAGTACAGCGACAACAGCCACGCAGGAGGAACATTCAGCCTCATTCTTCATGGTTTAAACCATTCCGACTTATTATGCGAGTTAATCCGTGAGCGAGGGAGATCATCCCCCGCCTGTTGACAGCGAGGTTCCTACATGTGCCCCAGGGGCGTGTGTGTCACTCATCGGGCAGCCACTACATCTCATGAAAATATGTGACATGTTGGCCTGCTAGATAAGAAAATCAAAGAGAGGTGAGTAAATTAAAACAAAAATAGGTGTGTCTCTTCTGTCTGGTCACTTGAGGGAGGAAACACCCTTTGCATCAAGGGGCGCGCCCTGTCCATGCAGAGTTAAGGTTGTGGCTGCCCCCCGCCCCGTCCTCCCAAACCTGACAGCGTAGGGACGTTTCCAGGGCCAGAGCTTGTGAGGGGGAGACAGCGGGGAAATCCCACGTCCTGATGAAAGGCATATATATAAATATAAAACAACTGCTTGTACCATATGCTATTTTTAAGCTCCAAGATAAAATAACACCCTAATGGCTTTCTTTGGGAGGATCAGGCAACGGTTTGAATTTCAGGACTGTCCCAGCCTACCCTGGGCTTCAGGTCATCATAGGCTTAAAGATCCCTCTGCCTCTGTAGTAAATTCCATCTCTTCTCCCCCAGTGCCTTTCTGCTCTGGGCTCTCCGAGACAGGGTAGACCCTGGTTCCAGCACAGGACAGTAATTCTTGTGTCATAGAACCACAGTACCCTAGAACGTCTTGGGCTGGAAGGGACCTCAGAGATGATCTGATCCAACCTCCCTTAACCAGCCCAGGTTGCTCAGGGCTCATCCAACCTGGCCTTGAGCATCTCCAGGGAGGGGGCAGCCACAGCCTCTCTGGGCAATCTGTTCCAGAGTCTGGCCACCCTCGTACTGAACAATTTCTTCCCAAGATCCAGTCTAATCCCATTCTCCTGCAGTTTAAACCCATTTCCCTTGTCCTGTTGCTGGACATTCTTGTACAAAGTCCCTCCCAGCCTCCCGGCAGGTTCCCTTCAGGTGTTGGAAGCAGTGATAAGGTTCCCCCAGAGTCTTCTCGTCTCGTCTTGTGTCTGTGGAGCAGACATTGTAATACAGCAGAAAGCAGTGGGTTACATCGGCGCCACGTTTGGGAGTGTGCCTGACCACTGGCCTGACCTGCTTTCGGCTTCAAAAAGAACTTCTGGTTGTTCACCGAGCCTTGAATTTATTCCCCATAAGAAAGACTTCAGAATCCAAAGCCTGGCCTTCAACGCACAGCCGTCACGCACGAGCCAGCTCTTGGTGCTTTGAGGAGACAGAAGTGCCCAGACTTCACTCCGTCCAGCCACAGCTTTGCTCACTTCCCGCCGTCCCAGCCAGGCCCACCGAACGCTGACAAACGAGAGCGGGCGGCAGCCCTTTCCTGCCAACGACGTGTTGCAGCGGGCAACTGCCCACCTTAATCCATACATCCAGATCTCTTTGCACAAGGGGCTTCCTACCTGACAAACCCAGGAGTTGTAAGCCCTGCGAGGTGGGCGACCGTCAGCCCCCAAAGCTGTGGGGCTTGTTCCTTCTCCTGGACTGAGGTGAATCTGATGGCGCGGGGTGGAGCGCCACGGCCTGGGTGACTGTCTGCCATCTCTCTTCTTCCACACACATCGCTGGCTGAGAGCATCTACGGCTGCTGCTTTCTCATATGTGGCCTGCTCCTTGCACATCTCAAGCTGTTACGGTTTGTTCCCCCTGTTATACACACCCAGACCTTGCCTCCCTGGTTTTCTTCGATCCTGTCTTGCCTCGACTGAAGCCAGCTGAATTTTTGTGGTTGGTATTGGAAGGGGCAGGATGGAAGAGCGCGTCTCGTAGCTTGGCTTACATCTGAAGAACAGAATAACTTGTTCCTGACCGGAAGCAAGGAAGGAAAGGCAATATATAACATGAGCTACACCTCTATCCTCCACACAGGTGAGTTCCTGTAACTCCAGAAATCGTCAATGTAAAGGCAGGGTGAAATCCCAGCCAGGCTTGTTCCTAGCTGAACAGTTGTCTGATGTGGTCCCTCAGCTCTTACTGTGCTCACAAGTCTCGCTTGCCCCAAAAAACTAATGGCTGCTTCCTTACTCTGCTTGAGCTCAGCACGGCTGTGTGGGGCACTGTTTCTTGGTTTAGTTTCAAATCTGAAGTCTGCCCTTTGCTTCATGGGAGTGACTTGAGGACACACTCCATTTGTTGCCTCCCCACATACTTCCCCTATGCAAAAATGCAGAGCACGTCATTTATCTTTGTCTTATCTCTCAAGAAGAATATAACCCACTTCTCCACTTGCTTTTCCAGCTGCCTTTCCAGGCTCCGAGTCCTCCCTGAAAGAGAGGGCAGCACAAACTGCTCTCCTCAGTCGTGGTAGACAAAATCTGTGAGATGCTACAGATGTGTCCGTCCTTGTAGTAGCGAAGGGAGGATTATTCTTTTTTTCCTTTGGGGTGGAGGGGAAAGGTGGAGGGAGAGAAGGTGTGGAGGCAATGGCTTTGCCCTTTCATCAAGCCAGACAGTGAAAGTGGACGGGGAAAAGGAAGGCGACCAGCTCATCTCCTTAACGAGGCCCATTAGCCCGGCAGGTGAAGCTGGCCAGCAGTTTGGGCAGCTCTAAGTGCTGGCGGGACTCGCGTCGCGGGAGTCACTTGTGACCGCCGAGGGAGCTGGAAGGGGAGAGCTCATCTTCGGCGAACGCTCCTTCGTCGCCGCTTTGGTGGGAGCCAGCGCAAATTCAGGGCGCTCGGTAACAGGGCAGGGTTTGGCTCTGCTGATCCTGGGAAAGCCTCGGAGAGCAGCGGTAACGAACCGCGCGGCTCTCCTGCGCGCTTCGCAAGAGTTTGTGACGCGAGAGCCGAAGGTGACTGCTCCACTTGAGAAGTGCTCGGCAGGCAGGGCTTGCGGGGGTTTGTCCTGGCTCCGTGGGGATGCTGCTCGTTGCTGAGGGGTTCACTCTCATTCCTCTCATCTCATTTCAGACATGCAGCGGAGCCTGTGGAGGGGTCATTTCCAAAAAATCCGTGCTCGGCAGCGGCGGTGCCGGAGAAATGAAGCCGAGCCCTCTATTAAGTAAAAAAAAAAGAAAGAACCAAATCTATAAAGTGTTGGAGCGGAGCAGAAAATTGCCTCCCCACTAATAGCAGCACCCAACAAACCCTCATTTTCAGGCAATTTAAGCTTCTGTCCGCCTTTGAAAGTGAATGCCTGTAAGCACCTCAGAGAATTTGAATACTCTTACAAAACCAGCCTGCAACTTTCACTCCCGTGCCGCAGCCCTCGTTGCGCATCCCCACTTCCCTATCGGGAATTAGGCATGCAAGCAGAAGGTAACTCGCCGGAGCGAGGCAGGGACGCTGCTCCAGCGACAACAAAAGCACCGTGGGTCACTGGCAGGAGCCAGACGGGGCTGTTCTGCTCATCAAAGCTGACTCCAGCACAATGGCAGGCGTGGAATTTTGGCCACGGATCCCTGCCATCCCAGAGACCTGTCAAGTCTCTCTGACCGGTCATGGGATTTGCCTCGCAGCTGGCACACCCCGTGATCTCCTGATCCGGGATCTGGCCGTCAGCTGTAACCTGGTGTGCGGGGCCACCGAGGAGGAGGAGGGTGGCACCGGCAGAAAGCCCAGGTTTAGCTGTTACCCCGCATCAGCAGGTCCAACCGTGAGTTCCCACACCCAGCACGTGGCCCGGAGCACGAGTTTTCCCACGTGGGAAGAGCAGAACCTGCAGAGGCTTGTCAGGACGTAGTGGCCGGTATTTGTGTCGCTCTTTATCCAGGCCGAGCCTCGTCCCGGGCCGTGCGGGGCCGCCTGGCCTTCTGCGGGGTTTCCTCCTGGCTTTTGGCGTCAGGTTGGCCGAGCTGATCTCTTCTCTAGCCTGGGCCCTCGTAAACCAAGCCCAATTATTCTGAGGCTGGAAGAGAATCGAGTCTGTGCTGTAATGACGGAATGAAGCGTCCTCGGGAGCTTGCGTGTAGCCTTGAGTTACCTTTTATAAATAGGGTAACAGCTGGAGGGCCCGTGTTTGTTTAAAGGGAAAAGGCGTACGGTACATGCCCTATATGATATACCCTGTCCTAAGCAATTCTGCCATCCTGTTGATTTATATCTGGAGATTAAAGGATTTGCCTTTCAATCAAATTATGCTCCTCAAACCCCCGAGTGGGGGAGAGAGGGGATTTCGACCACGTTCTCCGCTCTGTGCAGCTATCCCCGGCGAAGCCGCAGACGTTTTCTCCCTCGCTGCGCGAAACGTGCGGCTGGCAAATTACTCCTGATCACTTTGATGGCGGTTTGCTATTTCTGGTGCACAGGACACTCGGGGGACGAGAGCGGGTGAGAGGTCTTTGGGCCCCAAGGAGCTTCCAGCCCGAGCTAGACGGAGCATGTAAGCGGGACTGACAAAGGCTGGGTGATGGAGACAGGAGACGACTGCTCTGGGGAAGAGCAATCTGCAGAGAGCCCGGCTCCGTCAGGCCCTGCGGGTCTGCAAGAAGCTTCGTGCAAGTCAGATCCCTCGCTAAGGAGAGCGTCTCGGGGGTCAGGGACTGGGCTGGTTTAATTTTGCCCTTCTCTTCCTTCCTCGGAGGAGCAGGCAGAAGGTGAGGCGCAGAGGGGAAAGCCCCTCGAGGCTGGAAGGAGCGGATCCGAGGGTGGTGAGATGAAGGGCAGGGGGATCTGGAGGGTTGCCATGCCGGACGCGCTGTCATTGCTCGGGCAGAACGAGGGAACCGTGAAAGGCCACCGCACCCCATGTCCCTGTGTGCGTCTGACGGTAGCTGGGGCCAGGCACGCCGGAACAGGCTCGGACAATTTGCCGGGGTGACCTCCTCACGCTGGATCTCGTCCTGCGCTCCGATGGCTGGGCTGGTTGGAGCTCTGGGGCAGGAGGGTTAATTCCCTTTCCACACCACTCACCATGACTGTTCTAGG
>NW_009695289.1:5602-9698 GCF_000703405.1 Apaloderma vittatum | reverse complement strand
GGTCCACTCCCTTTCTGAGTCCCAACGAGCCAGTGGCAACACTTTCTTGTGGCAACAAGTTACGCAGGGTAATGGTACGTGGCTTAATGAATGGTTTGGAGTGTGCTGCTCTCCGATTCCTTTGGGTTTTGTGTTGCATTAAAAAAAGAAATTGAAGGATCCTGCTCTACTTTCCCTTGGCCATTGAGTGTTTTCTGTGGTTCCATCACAGCATTTCTGGCTTTTTCTTCTGACTTTTTTCTTCTCCACGTCTTGTCCTGTGCTCTTCTTGTCTTTCTATCTTCCACGGCCATCCTCCCTGCTATGGGTGATCTCTCTTGAATTCCCCAACGTCCTTTCTGTGGTGGGATGGGACAGTTCTACAGATACTGTCTTGGGAAAGACTGCACCACCATTTGCACACGTCTCCTGCGTCGCCCATCTATGTGCCAATACTTTCATTATACTTCATCTTATTTCTCTAACATCTAGCTGTTCTTTTTTTGCCCATAGACTAGGCAGAAGTCAAGGCAGTTCTGAGGACAGTAGTGCCCGATTTCCCTTTCCAAAATGACACAGTCGCTTTAGAAACCTGACCCATGAGAAATTCCCCTTCCAACATCCAAACGGCTGAGAGCCCTCTGGTTATCTGGCAAATTCCCGGGGCATTTTCAGTTTGGGCAGCTGGTCCATTTGCACGACCCCCCAAGAAGGACACGTGGGATGGGAAGGCCGTGTGTGTGATGCTCATCCCCAGCTCCGCCGCCACCGCCGGTCCCGTTCTGCACACTCATCAGTTCAGACATGCAAATAAAGGGCGTGTAGCTCTCGTTTATATGAGCTGCGCAGGAAAATTGCATGAAAAACATCTTTTCAGCCTAGAAGCAAGCCCTCTGCATGGATTAAAGGCCGTATCCCATCAGCGGCAAGGACAGAGCTCAGCCCTTCTTGATCAAAAGCTTCTTTCCCTGCAGCTGGAGCTGTTGCCAGCCATATCGTCCCGATGCCCAGCGAGAATTACTCACAGCGCAGCAGGGCTGGGCCAGATGGACCTTCCAAACCATCCAGACGTCTTACCCTCACTGAGACGAGTTTTTCAGGTGTGCGTTTGAAGAGGTTTTCTGAACCCGCTGCCGAAACAGCGTGGAGTATATGATCCAGAGGAAATCAGCTAAAACCTGAGGCTGGGGGTGGAGGGGTGATCTCCAGGGAATTAGCTCACATCCCAGAAAAGGGAAGGTACTGGCTGGGCTGGGGGTGTAACAGCTAGAAACTGGCCCAAAAGAGAGAAGTGAAAGTGCATCCCTGGGCTGCGTGACGTGGCTGCAGCAGACAGGTACTTGAATTATATATAAAACAGAAGGTGGATGACATTAGAGTTAAAAGTTGCCTGAAAATGATGAAGGATGAAACTCAATCCATCATATGAAAACGTAATTACCGTGTTGTTGAACCCGAGCTTTCCGGAAGAGACAAGGAAAACACAGCTTCTAGATGACTGTTTCTTCTCCTGGGACTCCATAACAGACCTGGAGACATGATTGCAAAATTTCGTCATTGCCAGTAGACAAACTAAAAAAGGCAGACAATATCCAAAGCTTATGCTCAAAGGCCACAAACTGCAGGATTTTTTTTTTTTTCTGCATCTCTTTCTCTCTCTGAGGGAAGTGACAGCAGCTCTCATTACTATGGGTGAGAATTCCCATTTAAATTCTTATTCATCTCCCAGAAACGAAGGACTTTAAGGAAGGGGTGGGGAGGGAACGCTTGGAATAGAAATGCAACTCGTTCATACAAAGCGTGGAAAATAATGGCAATCGGACGAAAAAAATCTTGGCAGCCTATGAAATGGAGAAAAGGAAGGAGTGGAGAGAAAAGGCAGAAGACTGTAGAAAGTCTGAGCAATTGCAGAAGTTAAATACAGCAAAATTCTGAGAGACAGCCCCCGCCGACGGCATTTCACGAGAGTCACTGGGTAAAACGTGCTCTGGGGGGAGCCAGCAGGTGTTTAGGGCCCAGCAAAGAAGGGCTGTCAGGGGCTGATTCTTCACTGTTACTTTGGTGTTTGGTTTTTGCCGTCGAGAGGCATTGTTGCAGAGAACAGCCTGGCAGCAGAGGGGCAGAAATGAAGGAAGATGTAGGCACGCCTCTGTGGAGCGCGTGTCGGAGGAAGCGTTCGGCAGCGAGCCCGCCGGCAGCCCAGCAGCCCAACGCGGCTGCCCTCACGGTTTTGGTGAGTTGGGAGAATCGCTATCAGCAGCGCTCACCTGTGGGGTGGTGTTTGCGTGACAGACGGCCTTTAAGGGGAGGCAAACAAACTCTGGAGGGACCCAAGCGCCCCTCATCTACGCTGCTGCCAAATTAATTCCAAGCAGGTTTGCAGCAGCTGGGAAAACGATGGGTGTGAACTGAGACAAAATAGGTGATGAAGAAATAAGCGATAAAGGCCCCTATAAATAGAAATCTTCAGTGCCAGCATCAGTCAGATGAGAGAATCATGCAGATAGCCTGAGCTTGGGAATACGAATCCCGGGGAAGGAGCGAGGAAGATCCCGAGGGAGCCGTGAAGGCAGCAGATCGGAGCCCTGTGTCGCAATTAACTCGTTCAAAAGCTTGGTTGAACGTGTTGGCGACAGACGCCGGCGAGCAAACCTCCAGGAACATAAAGACGCCATAGGAAAGCGAAGAAGATACTGGCCTGAAAGCCCAGAATGGCTGGAGAATTCTTTTCTAAATGAAAAACAATCCCCAAGGGTCATTACACGCCGTAATGAAATACACGCTACTGTTGCCACTTGCTGTAAAATCCCCCAGTCCTCAAAGAGCCCAAGTGGTGGAACTGACCCGGGAGCGGCGGGCTAGCTGAAAATGGTGGGATTTATTAAACCTGAAATCTGAGGTGACAGGAGAAACTGTGGAGGCAAGAGGGGGTGTGAAAAGCTGGGGGTCAGATGGTGTGCAGAGAAACGGCACGAGGTGTGTCAGGTATTGTTCGTACATCCCCAAGGGTGACCTTCAGGCCGTTCCTCTCAAGAGGAGCATCCGCATCCCATGAAAGAAGCTGCTGTAGTTGTTGTCCCAGCGAGAGCAGTTCCTGGAGCCCATACTGGTACTAAACTGACAGATTTGGGCAGAAATGCTCGCTCGTGAACTGCAGAGCGGGCTGGTGGTTTATACAAACCCTGATGGAGACTGGATGAAGTGAGGGCGACGTTCAGACCCTGCTAACAGAGCCCTTGGAAGCTCGGTAGTTCTCGCTTTTAGCCGGCACGAAACCTTTTCTGGCTTTGGCTGCACGAATCCTCTCGTTTGGGGTGGACTGAAGTTGTGTCCCGCGTGGACGTCCCTCCCACGTTCTGTTAATGGACAACTTTCAGCCCCAAAGCAGCTTTAAAAGTCAATGGATTGATGCTCCTGTGTCCGAGGAGAGGCTCCGATGCCCGTTGTCCCCTCCCCTTGGCCACTGAGTCTTTGGAAGAGAGGAGAAGGGCTCATCGGTTTGTCCCAACTGTCAGGAACGGGCTGCGCAGAGCTTTACATGCTGAGAGAGTCGTGCTGGTTGTAACCAGCCCCAACATTTCCCTAAAATTAGTGTCTAAATATATCCATCGCTTTGGGAAAGCATCTGCTCGCGAATTAAATTATTCCAGGTCTGAATATTAGCCATGGTTTTGCTAAACTTGCGCTGTCACCCTACCAGAGCATGATTAAATATTAGTCTGCAGCGTGTTCCTCAGGAAACCTGAGAAGCAAAACGCGAAACCACTGAGAGGAGCCAAACGATTTAAATGTGAAATTGCTGCTTCAGCAGAGGGAGGCAGATCTGGAGCACCGGGGGAATGCGCAATTTCTTGGTTGAGAAGGGGAGCCACAGCCATGACGAATGTTTCGCCAGGCCCGTATCTGGTTTCAGAATCTTCCCACAGTCGTCCCGAAGGAGCACCGGTGAAAATGCAGCGTTGTTAGAAAGGGGACAGAACGAGAGGGGCCCGAGCGGTAACGAATGAACGTGGGTTGGTAACAGAGGCTCGGTCAGCTCGGGGAACGAGCTCAAAGGTTTGCAAGCGGGAGAGCTGCTGGGCTGGCCCTTCCCCGTATCGCAGAAACAGCCAAGATG
>NW_009695289.1:2896-5560 GCF_000703405.1 Apaloderma vittatum | reverse complement strand
CTGACCTTTCTGTTACCGTCCTTCTTGTTGACGTGTAACTTATACTTTTAATTTTTCTTTTTTTTTCACTTTGCTATATGCATAGAGGCCACAGCCTCAAAGGGAGGGTGGGCAGAGGGGCCGCCGTGCACCGGATTCCTCTTCTTTATTGGGCAAAAAGCCGTGAGCGTAATTATTGCTACAGTGCCTTGTATTAATTGCAGAGAAGAACCACTACCACCAAAAATACATTAATATATTTTAGCAGAAGTTACTACTTATATATATTTTTTTATTTTGGTCTGGGACAGAACCATATGGGCATTGCTCTTTCTGACCTGTTTGAAACTTTAATTGGGAAATAGGAGATTCCAGCACCGGGAAAGCAAAGAAATCCTTCAAGTGGGCCGGCTGGTCGCTAAAGAAACTTTCCTGCTTTGGTTAGAAACGGAAAATACTAACACAAATTCTTCTGGTGCTCTGGATGAGCCTGCAGGGCCATGTGCAGGCAGAAAAAACACCGCCCAGGCCCCCGCACGGAGCCGAGAGGACAGGCTGGAGCTGGGGACGTCAGAGGAATCGGCACCACCTGTGGCCCCGCAGCCTCGAACCCCGTCGTTCCACTGCCGTGATGGGTCCTGCCCGGTAAGGAAACATGCAAAATATACATTTAATTTTTTTCCCCTTTGCTGAGGAGGCTGTGAGCCCAGCTCCCCGCGCTCTGCCGCTGAGTCAGGCTTTAGCCTGGCAGGAGAGACCCGAGAGCTCGGCTTGGCAGGCTGATGAAAGAACCGCGACCTGAGCGTTGCTCCTGAGGTTCCTCGTGGGGTTAGATGGAGAGATAGCCTGGGAGAAATCTTGGAGGGGTTGTGATGAAAGAGAAATTCTGTGTTTGCGTGGTAAACACGCCCAGTTATTAAAGAGTATTAGGATGTGATTTGTAACCAAATATTACAAATACGGCTATTTATTGCCAAATGATCCTGTGGTAATCCCTCGGGGCTGCCCAGCCAGAACGCTCCGGCGCGAAGAAGGGAGAGATAATCTCTCTCTCCTAGCAGTTGACAACAGACAGCCTCTTGTTCAGAGAGGAAAATCAGGCCAAAAACTGAAAGAACGGTTCAAAAAAAGGAAGTCCATTGTGAAGGGAAGGCTGGCGCACCAGCGACCTGCCGCACAGAGCCAAAAAGCGCAACAAGCAGGGGGCTTAGCTGTTTTGTTGCCATTTATTTATTGCTGAGAAAACACTTCGCTGGAAACAATCGGCGTATTTTTAAACACTGATGTTTGTTAAAAAAAATTTAAAAAATAAAAAAAAATCTCCTTTCCTGCCAGGACGGCTGAGGGAAGCTTAATAAAATATCAGAAATGACATCCTGATGTTGTGCAGAGGCAGCTCCGCAGCCGTCGGAACAGAGCTCCTTCGGCTGAGTCTTGCAGGGGTGACGTCTGGTTCTAATATTTACAGGCCATTAATTTTAAAGCGTTTAAGGCTGCTGAACAAAGAGACGGCGCATAAGAGCGGCTTTGTGCATATGCATATGCATAAGGATGTGCAGTGTGGCATTAGCCCCTCTTGTCTCCTCATAAGGTCTTCTTGAAAATGAGGAGATGACGTCGCTCCGTGTCACCCACGGAGAGCTGGGGGAGCCCGCGGCAGGTTGCTCGGCCCGCCACGGCACGGGCAGCCAAACAAACAGCCAGTGGGCGAGGGGAAAGAGGTTCAGTGTCTTGCCAAACCCCACATTTCCCAAAAGGCTGGAGTTTTCACGCCCGCACCTACTGTCCCCACCTTGAGCATCCCACATCTGTGGCAACGAGGCTCAGGGTTTGCTGGAAAGGAGCTTTTTTTGCCCGGTTTGTCCAGCCAGGCACATCCAAACCCGTCAGGATCACGAGTCTGCGCTACCGTTTGCACAAAGCTTGGCTGCTGTTATTTGAATATTGAAGCTTTTCTCTGTGGACGTTTGGTGAAAGTGCCCCGGGGGCATCGGTTCTGGTGGGGAGAGACCACGGTAAATCTGTGTCTCTTGGACCCCTTCAGTGGTGAGAGTCGCTGCGTGTGGGCAGCTGAAGTATTTTTCTCTTTTCAACTGGAACAGCTTCTCCTCCCAGGCTGATTAGAACGTCTCCTAATGGATGCGTCCAGGAACCTGATACCGTGACTCAGGAGAGACGCAGCCCTGGCTGAGCTGGCCGCCCTCAGATCTGCTGGAGCCTGGTCTGCGGGAGAGCGGAGCGACGCTCACCCAAGGGGCGGCAGGGAACCGCGGCAAAGACCAGCTCTGTTTGGAAACAACCGAGTTATTTAGGAGCGGGTGGGTGGCTGCATACTTCTGTCCATAGCCCCATCGCTCCAGAGAAAGACAAGCCTGTTCCAGCTGTCCTGCAGCCGAGCTTACTGCACAGGCACCTCCTCACCGCTTCCAGGAGCAGCGAAAAGCATCCGAACCCCAATTTTGCCCCAACATTTTGCCCAGTTTTGCCCCAGCGTTCTGTAATTCTGTGATTCCGTGAAAGTATTCAGCAACGCGTGGAAGTTCCTACTCAGTTTCAGCCCAAAGCAGAGTGTGAGCGCTTGGCTGCAGGGACGGGCTTACTCGAAGCCTGTTGACGCTTTTTGTTTTTCCCTTCGCATCCCCACCAACACGCAGGAGGACGCGAACGCGTGCCGCAGCCGGCGCT
>NW_009695289.1:2466-2668 GCF_000703405.1 Apaloderma vittatum | reverse complement strand
GGAGCCGAGGCAGGGCTCGGGGAAAGATGCTCCGAGGGGCAGAAGCAACACTATCTCACCAAAGCGGAGGGTGTGCGTGCGAGAAGGTCAATGAAACACAGATGAGAAGGCGAATAAGACCCTGAGGCTCCGTGACTCACCTAAGCGCCGCGGCGCCGCCAGACTGCTGCACGGCGATGCCCGGGGGGTGGGGTGCCAGAGC
>NW_009695289.1:1046-1900 GCF_000703405.1 Apaloderma vittatum | reverse complement strand
TCGGCGCAAGAGCCCTCCAGGACTTGGTGGCTCTGCCACAGCCTCCGTGCATGACGGCCACTTGCCGCTTGGAACCCCGTCCAAGCCGTGGCCATAACAATCGTGCTTTTGTCTCCTCGGTCTGAACGTCTTTATTTCAACCATCGGCAACGCAGGCCGGGGAGACGGTCTCCTAGGGCACGGGCACACGTCCGTTTTGCAAACAGCTGCTGTGGTTTAGGATAACGCCCTGCTCACACCATCGCCTTTCCCAGCGGTTTCCGATGCCTGGAGGAGCTGGAGCTGAGAGTGGTCCCTTCTCTGCTTCACCCCCTGCAGCGGGGCTGGCTGACACGGCACAAAAGTTGGGTTGAAACGACGGATCAGATCCCGCCTGACGTGAGTTTGGGGTGAAATGCCCTGGGAACGGGCCGTGGCTGCAGAGCGAGGTCAGACCAAGCACGTGGGCTGGGGAGAGACCCCCAGACCTGCTGCCCCCAGGACCCTGTACCCCACGGCAGAAGTTTGCTGTTACCGCGGCTCTTGACAAAAACCAGATGGTGAACAATCCCCGTGGTCCCACCAGCCCAGCAGCCAGTGAACGGGTCAGCTGTGAGCGTGGGCACAGTAACGCATTAAAAAGCCTCGTCCGGGTCCAAAAGACCTCTGTGCCCAGCCGCAGCGCGTGTGTGCGTGCACGTAGAGCCCGTGGCGCAACAAAGCTGCTCGTCTCAAGTGATGCTCCTGCTGCTCCTCGGAGAGCAGGTCTTCAAGCAGGTGGTGCTGCAAATGACGGCTCTGCCCTGGTAATCTCTCCTTCCCGAGCCCGGGGAGGAGCAGGCCCTGCTGGTTTCCCAGGGGCGAAGATGGGGTGG
>NW_009695289.1:0-1015 GCF_000703405.1 Apaloderma vittatum | reverse complement strand
GGGGGTGAGGAGAGAGGCTCTGAGGGCAGGAGGTGAAGCCCCAGAAGGGCTGCTCGCACCCCCTCTTAGAGCTGAACCCGTCAGGTTGGGATGAGCCTGGCGAGACCCAGGGAAGGGGACACGGGCCATGCCCTCGGCGTTTCACCAAATGCCTCCCCAGCCACGTTTGCCTAACTGGGGACACGGGGACGCCAGGTGCAGCGAGACTCCTTCGGCAAGGACAGACGGCTGTTTGTCTTGAACGTCTTGGTCTGACCCCTGTGCCTGGGAGAGAGCTCAGAGGTGGGAAACAGGGATTTCTGAACAGGCTAGAGCTGGCGAGGGTGGGAGGAAGGGAAATTCTTCCTCCATCCTTGGAGAGCACAGGCAGGCTCCAGGAGCCGTGTGATGGACACACGGGGACTCCGCGCAGGGCCACAGTCCCTCTCCCCCGCTGAGCATCTAACCGGCGCGGTGCTTTGGAGACGGGTTCCAGCCCAGGGGAGAACGGGGCGGTGAGAAGCTCTGCCCAGCCAGGCTTGCCCGCGCGAGCTGCAGGGCTGCTCTGCTCCCCAGCGACAGCGCGGTAACTCCCGCGGCAATCGGGAGCCTGGAGGGGTCCTGGAGACTGCGGGAGAGGGTGGGCTCAGGGAACCGGCCAGTTTCAGCTCAGACACGCTGATGAACGGGGTCAGGACAAACTTTTGGAGGCTGAGATCGTTGGCGGCACTGCTGGTGCACCCACCGCTCGGTGTTTGCAGGGCACAGCCTGACCAAGGGCAGCGTCCCCGGCTCGGTGCAGCAGCTCGTCGGCAGCGGCAGTGAGGGGTGGTCCATGGGTATGCGCTGCCGGAGGGCTCCCTGCTCCTGTTTGATGTTCTGTTCGTGGGCTTCCTCCTGAGTCCTGCTTTGGTTTTTGGCCACGTTCCCCAGGGAGACCCAGTTCCAGCCACATTTGATGGAAGAGCCAGGATGCGGATGGGTGGGATCAGTTTGTTCCCGCTGGGGAGCTCGGGGCCCTCCTGCAGCCACAGGG
>NW_009695288.1:1477-17649 GCF_000703405.1 Apaloderma vittatum | reverse complement strand
CACCTTGTTATAGAACGAGATTAGATTTGTCTACTCCTAAAGAGTTTAATAATATTGACAGCTGAAAGACAGATACAATGTATGCAATCCTAATGTTTTGCTTCCCGTGTGGGGAATTCTGAGATTTAAGAAGCTGAAAATCACTTTCATACTGGAGTTTATATACTGAAACTAGAAGCTTGGAGGCAGCGAGTATCTCTACTTTTGCAAACAGTTTGGTGCAATATCAGCAGTCCAATAGTCTGAGATGCTTTGTGTTGACGGCTGAGTTTTGATGTTTATGTTCTGGACTTGTACTTCAGAATAGATTTAAACTGTTCTCTGTGACTGCCTCTCCCTCAATTCACGTAGCTCAAAGCTGCCCAAAGGGGGCAGACTGGGTGCGTATGTGGGGTTCTCTTTAAAAGAAGTTTAGTTCACACCAAGACTCCTCTGAAAACTTAGTCTGTTCATGGGAAACATAACAGAGTAGAGGGCTACTTGTTGAACTGCACTGCAGCTCTGTAGAGCTTGATGAAATCTGTAAGATGAACTTTTAATGGGCTATAGATTCATAGTTTATTAATACGGTTCTGCTTGTGTTAATTGATCTCATGGAAAATAGTAGATTTAAAAGTTAACAAAAGAGGAGACTCTCACAAGCTTAGGGAACAGGGTCAAACAAGTACCCATATGCCCTGACATTCACTGAGATATCTTCCTAATCTCAGAACAAGCATAACTTCTACTTCAGTTTTGACCTCCATACCCCCTATTTACCCTCAGTGGAGCCTGGATGCATTGAAAGAACTTTGACCTGACCTAATATGAGCAGTCTTGGCCCCAGTCAATCACGGTAACCTTTAAAACGTGTGTTTTCGAAATGACTGTTTGTGGAGAGTGCTATTTACCACTGAAATACTAACTAGTATTGCATTTTTGGAAATCTGGAACTTCCTCAGAAGTGCCAAAGTTTGCAAGAGTATAGGCTGTATATAATTCGTGTCCTGAGATTTGTATTGACTTTAGTCCTTTACAGTGAAGACAGTGGTATTGTTTTCATAGTGCTTACATTGGAACTAAAGTTCTGGAAGTGACTGATGTCTTTTCGAGTATATTCTAGTTTGTGTATCTCAGTCACAAAACGAACAAAAAAACCTCAAACCACTGCTCTTTTTTATTGTGCGGAACCTCGTCCTTGAAGAGATAGGTGCTGGTGAGTTTTAAAGTCTCCACTAAAAGTTTTAAATAACAGTCGTATCTTTAAAACTAGGAAAATATGACTGCAGTATAAACAGAAGAATCAGTTTAAAATTGTAACTCTTGACTAAGGGGAAATTGTGAGTGGTGAATGGACCTACAACATAGGGAAGAGTTCAATCAGCTCTATGTCATCTGAGACAGCCTAGGGTGTTCAATGTATTCTGTAACTACAAGGACACAGGGCTCCCAAATCCATCCCACAAAGTGTCTTGTACAAGTGCAACTGAAATGGCACTCAATGCGCAAGCGTTACTATCTGAACTGAGCCATAAGGACCATGTCCTGCTGCAATGGAATGGTCAAACGCTGAAAAGAGCAAGGTACTCACAGTAGTGGACAGATATTTTTCATCAGCATGTGATTCCCAGATCCTTCTCTATTCGATTTAACACTGCTCTGCAGTCAGACAGCAAATGCACTAAGGTCAAGTGCTGGTCATAGAGTAGAAATATTAGCAAAACATGAATGTGAAAAAGACCAAACTGTCACTTAGGTCATGGAAGTGGTTTAGCTAGTGATTCAATAAAGAGCACTTCATTTAAGCATGCACAAGGTTATACTTATGGCTCTCAATTCTTTCTAAACTTGAACCATGTGGATCAAATCAAGCTTAAACTCTTTTAATTGGAGAGTACAATTGTAGCAAAAGAAAAAGTGCCTTCTCTTATCAGACAGCTTTCATAAGGATGGCAGCATTATGAAAGCTTTGGGACAATCCCTGTGCAAAAAAACCCAAAAAAAACCCCAAAAACGAAGGCAGAAAAAGAACGTGACTCTGTGGTTTCACACATGGTTAAATGTAGTCACCTGCAAAAATAATTAAATCATCCCAACATCCACATGGCTGTAGGCAAGATGTAGGACATATATGGTTTAGAGGACATTTTCTACTCAATCCCTGTTTCCACAGAATGGATATTTATTTTGTGGCAACATCGTCCTGGTCTTTGCTGATCAGCCATGGAAGACTGGGTTCTTACAATCTTAAGTGGAAAACAAAAGCCTCTTTGGTCTAGATCCACTGTACACTCTACTTCCTTCTAATTTATCCCAATTAGAAACAGGATTTTCATTTTAGGTTTTGTTTGCATAGAAACCTTTGAGACTGGTCTTGGATTGGAACAACAGACACAAGGGGCTGAAATACAAAATGCAGACAATAAAATGAATAATCTGAGAACTTAGTGAGACTGGGGAAGAGGAATCTGAAGCAAATAGAAAGACTGAACTAAATCCAGAAGAAACATTCTCTCTTGTGTTGCTGGGCAACTCCAGTAAAGCTGCCCTTCGAGCAGTAGGAGATAAGAGCAGAAGAAAAAGCTGGAATAAATGCTACAAGATGCTTCCCCTATCTAGACTGTCACAATGAGATCTGGGAAAGAGAAGACAAAAAAAGCAAGGTACTTGGGAGGACTGTGATTACAATGATTTCAGGTGTAACTGAGAGAGTTCAAATAACAAGTGATTTGAGAAAAATTGGTAATTGCCGTTAAAGTAATCAATTTTGTCTAGGTAGTGAAGGAGTAGGAGGAGGTGAGTGGGGGTTGTGTGTGGGAAGAAAGGAGACAGAGAAAAAAGGAAAGAAAGCAAAAAAAGAAGGACCTTGCTTTTTTGATGCTGCCTTACTTTTGAAAATATATTTTTAAACTATCTTTTTTAAGAATCTCAGACTTTCTTTTGCTTCATAAGCAAAATGTGCAAATCCTTCCTCTGAAAAGCAGTTTTGGGGTTAGTTGTACAGGGGCACAGGAAACGTGCATTTAATAGATTTAATGTGAATTAACTATTACTATTATGTTTTCTGACACTAATTAAGATGTGATAAACATGCAGTGCTTCTAAACAAGTTGTTTGAAATGCTACAGATTGTGATTTCTTCCATAAATTTCTTGAGACCATCCTGAGCATGAACTCAGTTTATTTTCCTGGAAAAATGAAACAATTTATTCTTCATTGTTTGTTTAATTAAAAGCTGTGAGACCAGGAGGACACACATGTATTTTATTTCTCTGCTTATTGTGACAAAACACCTGAGACATAACAAGTTCAGAAATTAATATTCTGGTGAAGTTTTTGTGCTATGCCCACTACCTCATTTTCTGAGTACTTCCACAGCTTGATAATTTTTGCTTAGCATCTCCTCACAAATTGTAAAAAACCCTCATAATTAATTCTTCAGATATTTCAATTTCATTGTTGATATTGAACTTACAGCTTGAAATACCTACGTGTGAATGTCTAGATGGCTCCTACATTCCTCGTGTAGTCAATACAGGTACAGTCAACACGATGGACTCCAGAAGTTTAATCATGCAGCAGCTTTGACAGGAAAAGTAAATGTGTCACGGGAGGATACTTATTCTGCCCAGACATTCTGGGGAGTCACTAGAAGCTGCTTACCCACACTGACACATTTCAAGCTGAGTGTCTGTGGCCATTTTTCTTTCCACGTTCTGGTCACCAGCTGAGATCTTTTGTACTTAATGCCAGATGTAAAGAAGACTAAATAATCACGTTTCGTGGATTAAATGTTTGAGAAAATCTTGAAAATTTAGTTAGATATGGGGTCATTCCTAGTAGGTATGCTAATATATGAGGACATATATATACATATACTTCAATGTTACCTTTCAGAGAGAACTGTGATACGCAAAATACTCATAAATGCTTACTGCACTGACTTTCTGGGGGATGATGACCACTCTGTGTGTTTTCTTTACATTCCAAAACATGCAGTTTATCCACCTAAAAGCATCTTTGGAAGAAGCAGAGAAACTTAAAGACTGAAGTACATCAAGTCATTCCCCGTTAGCAGCAAAACTGTACCTAAGGAGGAGGTTGTGTACTATATCCTTTTTCTAGAGGACAGAAGAAATCACAGCATTCCTGTGTATTGATCTTTATGAAAGAAGGCATAGATGTAAGGGATACATTCCAATTGCTTCAGCATGTTCCTATCTTGATTTAGCTATTCCTCATCTCAGATTTACTTGAGAGAAAGATTACGAAGGAGAAGATCTATCTGAGCATCACTATGATAGGCTATTAGTGAAAGAAAATATATTTCATTAGCACTTATCATTACATTAATACTGATTGGAGTTAATGAAATGCAAAAATCAACCAGTTAACAGGAATTTAATCCACAGAAAAGTAATTTAACAGCACCAGCAAAGTATGCCTAATATGGAACATGAAAGATGACCTTTACTTTGCTTCTTGATTGGTGGAATTGTCTCTGTAACTCATGCGGAGACTTCAGTAATTGTGTTTCCTGGAGAAAACTAGTTTGAATGATTGAAGAACATAATAAGGTTATATACTTCTTAATTAAAAAGAAAAATAATTAAAACTAGGTTTAACATTTTATGTCTCTGGAACAACATATTCAAGAGAATTACTGTAAACTACTAGATTCTCCTTACTCTTATATGGTGCCATTCTTTGTGGATTTAAATTTAGGGACATGGATCTTTTTTTTTCTCACTAGTACTTCACATGTAGTTTGTTTTCCACAGTGATATTTTTGGTTTATATCTGATAATGATAAACATTTCTGTTATTATTTTGAAATGTGTATTCTGGTGTTTACATAGAGATCTTAAAATATGTGCTCAAGCTTGTGTTAACTTACAATTTAGCTTCATAAAACAGTGGGCTATTGATTCAGTATATGCAACTAGCTCTACTTTACAGGTAGTCATGTAAAAAATACTAGCGTCAATATCTCATTTATCGTTAATACATAGTTTTTTATTATGGAAATAAATCATAGTTGTTCCCAAATTCTACTTCTGATAATGTCTTTTGCTCATCTTACCTTCCATTTATGGTAAAATTTTATCATCTGTGTTAACAGGTAATAAAGTAAAATCTTCTATTGAGTTATTTTGTCTTTGTAGTGAGCAAGTTTATACTTTTTTACAGATTCTTAGCATGGTGTTCTATATGCTTCCTGCTGTACGAACCCTAACATGGTTAAAAATGTATTTTTAATTAGATATCTTTGTAACGAACATTAGACTTAAATCCGCTGTATATGGAAAACATATATTTTAATTTTTGTGTCCCTGTATACAAAACTCCATCTGCACCAAAAAATGATGCATTGCGTAAGTGTAGCCAATTTTGCAGACCCATTTGTTTTCATAGAGTCATAGAATAGAAGGTCATCTAGTCCAACCCCCCTGCAATGAGCAGGGAGATCTTCAACTAGATCAGGTTGCTGAGAGGCCCATCAAGCCTGACCTTGAATGTCTCCAGAGATGGGGTCTCCACCACCTCTCTGGGAAACCCGTTCCAGTGTTTCACCATCCTCATTGTAAAAAAATTCTTCCTTATATCTTGTGAATATGTTCTCTGATGTCCTAATAGCTGGTTTGATCAAACTATTGATTTTCTCTTTGTGAAGGAATGCTAAGATGATACAGTATCATCACAATTATTCCTTTACACTGCATTCAGGTACTGACAAAGAAGCATAAGCAGAACAACATATTTTATTTTCCTGTGTTTCTCTGAGAGGATTTTTTTACTTTGCCTATTCTGTTTAGCAAACAGGGGAAGAAGGGGACAGAGGCATAACAGCTCTGAACTTTGACCAAGTGCATTATAACAGCTACCCAGCTGTGATTTGGTTATAATGAAATGCATAGAAATATGCACATGATGTGAAAAAAAATAACCCAAATGAACACATTTTCACATTCACATATCCTTCTTTATATAAAAATGGATTTAAAAGAAGTAAATAGAATATACCCATATGAAGCCAATGTAAATGAGAGCAGAAACAGCCCCAATTTTCTATTATTAAGTATCAGCAGTTCACCTTAGTACATTGCAATGCTTATGGACTTTTTGAAATACACAGATTCAAATTTAAATTTCCCTAGATACATGCTTTTCTTCTTTTTCAAAACCTGACCAAAGATAAGGTCATTCAACTACATTTTAAGGAGAAGAATTTCCTTCCTAGCTGAATCAGTACTTCAGTAAAACAGAAATAATAACAGCTTTTATTTAAAGAGTGGTGAACATTAGTAAAATATCCAGTAGGTTCAACAAAATGTTTAATTCCTATTCTTTCTTTTTTTTAAAAAAAGAAATATTTCCCATACTCATTGTTTAAAAACATGCCATTTATTTTTAGTCATAAAAAGAAAATGCATGCTTCTTATGATAATTCACAACATTCTGTGGAGTTCTAGCACTAGATAAAGATGTTCAAAATGATAATTTTTTTTTTTATCTTTGAACACTAAGAGAAAGACTACAATGCGGTTTCATTATGGAAAATGTCTAAGGGAACAGTTAAATGACATTCATTTTAAAAATAAGTTACATGTTCTGGGATATGAAACAGCTTCGTCATCATCTAGTGCTTTGGATGTTCTGCCTCATTATTGTTTGCTTTAGAGGTATGCTCGCTGATTTCAATACTAGGGCAATTAATAGTGCTGACTAACATCACTCAACAAACACTGATAAAACAGAAAAAAATGTATTAGTGTGCACTGCAACTAATATTCTGAGCTAAAAATATACAGTAACTGGACTTGAAATGCTCTTTTTCATTATCTTGTGATGATAAAGAAGCACATTTTGAGAATATGTTAAATCATTTTACATGCAAGTTAAAGTGAAATTTCCGGTGCTCTTATAACAGTCTTTCATTGCATAATACATTGTTATGAGAAAAAAAAAAGCACTAACAAATTGATTGAATTCAAATTTTCCCAAATATCTTTCTCTTATCCTTCAAAAAAAAAAAAAAGGCTCACAAAGATTAATCTAATTCATCTCATGTTGCATTACAGGCACGTCAGAAATACTGTTTTTTACTACTCAGCCATACACAGAAAGTGACAAGGTTAAAGTCTAACTTTTGACATGTTCATCATTAACATTTTGACATTCTCTTAGCCTGTCTGTATGGAGAAAGATGAATTCATTAGAGATAGGTAAATAAAAAAAAAGTTATTTTCTCTCTAAATTAATATAATGACACATTTTCATGATAAATTTTCTAAATCATTTTCATCTTATACTTTCCTCTCTATGGGTTCAATTATCTTTGTCATAAAAAAGAGCTTTTTCATAGACAACCCTTAGCCATTTTTCATGGCCTAATTTAACTATAAAGCTGTTACCATCACATTTTAAAGATGATGATAGATTGCCTTTTAACCTATTAGAAATTTTCCAATTAGGTATTATAATATTCATAGATATAACCTTACAAATTATGAAGAAAAACTCTGAAAACGCAAATATGGCTTTAACCTTGAAACCTGACTGGGGTTCAGATACAGCAGAAGCTGTCATGTCATACCAGTGCTTTGTCACAGCAAGTTCTGTGATTTCTTGAATAGGCTGAGATGACACCTGAAGGTCAGATTCTTCTGTGACTTTAGTTTTACGGTTTCAGTGTAGCTCATTTTAGTGCCAGTTACCTCAGATGTTTCAGATGCTTTTTCTCCCTGCTATTTACTCTTATACTAAAATGACCCCTCCCATTTGTTTTCAAAACGGGATGGAATTTGGTTACTTTCTTATCTTGCTGTTGTGCTTTCCTAATTTTACTTTCAATAATTAGAGAGTCTGCTTTAATAAAATGAATAATAACACACGTCGTTCACTGACTTTTTTTGAGTATTGAAATAACAAATAATATTCAGTCTAGATATAACTGAGACATTTCTGAGGTGGGAAAGATTCTCTGAATTTAAGCTATATTGCTAAATTACATGTAATCCTTTCACAAAAGAGTCTCCTATAGACATCAGCAGAGCTAAAAGAGCCAACTGACCCAAACAAAATGGTTTCCACTAGCTAAGGTTTCCTAAACATGAACTGTTGGC
The DNA here is from genome assembly GCF_000703405.1 of Apaloderma vittatum. Lineage (NCBI taxonomy): Eukaryota > Metazoa > Chordata > Aves > Trogoniformes > Trogonidae > Apaloderma > Apaloderma vittatum. Next base: position 9,544 of record NW_009695288.1, on the reverse strand, counting down.
TGGATGATTTGACTTAATGATCTGAAAGGTCTTTTCCAAACTAACTGATTTAATGACTTTACCCACCCCTCTAACAGGATAGACCGTCCACCAGTATTAACAGACAAGTCTTCTACCAGGTGATGTGAATAAATGGCAATTTTCCTTTCACCTGTGGACCATATCCTCAAGGCACAGGAGAGAACATTTTAAAAGATAATAAAACAGGACAGGAGAAAATTTTTATCTGTATTTTTGAAGATTTACATTGAGCTAAGACTTTTGTTATTTAAAACTCTATTTATTATTTATCAAGGAAAGCAGAATAATTTTACCCATCTAAAATGATCACTGTGTCAAAGTCTGTCCTATTTGCCTTGTTACATTGACTTTCATTATGGCACTTGCTTCACTATTTAGGGAGAAAAGTACTTTCTGCCTGATTAACCTCTTTTCCCTGATGCCTTTCCCCTTTGTGGAAAATACCACCATAACAGCAGTGCAAGGATGCAGGTGTCTAGTGTGTAAAGACCAGTGGCAGCTACCTCGGACTCACTTAGAAAACAGGAGCACAAAGCAGCAGCAACACCACCTTCTGCAGACACGAGCTGCAGCTCTCCCAGAGCTTCTCTAATCTACTTTTAAAGAATTAACAATTGAAAAATGAGGTGCCAGGCCACCAGAGTGTGACTTCCTTGCTATTATCCTTGCTGAATAGCAGGACTTGTGAGGTGGGTGGCCTTGTGCCCCTGACCCTACAGCAGGGGAACTCAGCAGCAGCCCCAAAAGCCTGCTGTGACCAACAGTATAGTTAGCAGACTGCCAGCCATATATCTTTTTTCTATGACTAAGGAATACCATTACAGCAGTGGACAGTATTATATGTGATTAAACATCTGAGTTAAACTCCTTAAGGCAGTGAGGGCTAGAGTTCAAGATGACAAACTGCAGTATGCCCTTGATTCAGGATTCTTGGGAGAAATTTAATATTGCAATGTGAATGTGCCTTCTAGTGAAGTACAAACTCACTGGTGGTATGTTTCAATATGTTTTTAAAACACAGATATACTCAGACCCTTAGAGTATGAGGTATCTTTCCCTCTAAGATTTCTGTGAGCCACTAGTTCCGCAGCACTGCACTGCTGAAATGCATGTATGCTTATGAGCTGAGCATGGCTGGACTTGATTCCCTCAATTTATCCAGCCCCGCTGCCTGCCACTGTCTCCCTTTTCAAATGTGGTTTAAGTGCCATTGCAAAAGGAATCTGCCTTTCTTATCTCTTGCTCTGATCATGTCACTCTCCTTTCTAAATCCATTTATTGACTATTTCTTCTCCTTTGTATCATGGTAAAGCTATTAATTCTTGATTACAAAACCCTTCACAGTCTCACTGGTATCTCTATATCTAGTTTCTTTTCATCTGCACATTCCCTACTCCTTCTTCTTCCCTGCTTTCTTCTTCTCTTGACTTAACTTTCATCATCCTCTCATGCCCTAACGCTCTTTCCTAGCCTTCAGAGACCACTCGCAAGCTTCCTTCAGTAATTTCTTATGATTAATTATCCCATCCAGTATTGCCTAGCCTGTTGAGTTGACTGTCACTGCAAGCTCTTTAAGAAAATACTTTGCAATATATTTATAAAATACTCTTTAAAAACCAAGCACACTATATGACTATCACAGCTTACTGAGAGAAAGCCCATGTGAGCAGCTAGGTCTCCTGTGAATATCATCAGCCTCAAGGCTCATCAGGTAAACAAGGGAAACAAATTGCAGTCATTCTCCATTATGCTTCTATTGCATGTTTTCATCCTGATTACACTCCCAGAATTCACATCTGAGAATTTTTAACTGGGCTTTTTAGCTGACCACACCATCTGACACCTTGCAAAGCAGAGAAAGACAGTTTGTAGCTTATAAATCCCAGTGAAACTTTACTAAAAGGGAGCAATGTCTTTATTTAAACACCCCTACACATACCCTAAATACCAAAAGCACCCGTATATATGGACATCTAAAGCTGGACACACTGAAATTTATCTCATCCTGACCAAGCTATGACTTTAAAGGCAACTACAGAGTGATCAGCACTTTAGTAAATCAATGCTCTAAGCAGTTCATAGTCAGGATTTGGGAACCATATTTAAGGCACCATTTTTATGTTCTTAACTGCCACGCTTAAAGTAGACCTTTAATGGAAAGTTGCGCTTATTTTTCTCAGCCCAACAGTCTGAAAGCTGACAAGGTGAGACATGCTGAATAAATTGCAAGGTGTTTATTTTTGGGAGCTTTAGTTGAAACTTGTCAATTTAGTGTTCTTCTGAAGAGTGGTATCATTTGCGAGGAGAGCCATATGAGGATGAAAAGTAAGAATTCTTGTGGCCTGCTTAAATGCGAGTTTAAGAAACAGAAAAGATAAAAAAGCTAAGTCTTTAAAAATGGTCATTTATGCTCGTTTCAGAAATTATCAAAATAGAATTGAAGTGTGTTTACAGATTCCTACATTGAACTCTCACACCACCACTGTCACAAATCACATAGCTTTTCAATGGTGGGTCATTTCTAGCACTCTGAAATGGGAGATGGTTTGAAATGAAATATTGCTGTGAATTCACAATGATGTATTTTTTGCCTTTAATATACTTTTAGGTGACATTTTCCTTTTTGACATTGTACTGTGTCTTGCTTTGTAGTATTACATGATTTTGCTTTGTAGTATTACATGAAAAAGGAAGCAGAGCTTTTTCTAAAGATTTATTTTAAAAGTATGGGGAGTTTGCACTAAAAATTCAGCTTACTTGCAGGGTTCTTGGAGTACTTATGCATTATACATTTAGAATCTGCAGAACTTTTATTTTTTTAGATGTTATGCAAAACGCGTAATACCATTTCAGTTTCAAGTACGCACTTATAAAGATGGAGGTAAAGAAGGAGTAAATTGTCTATATCTCAACTCTTGGCATAGTAGAACAGTTCTTCTCCCCAGATTCAGTCACCTCAGTGCCTATACAATTTGACTGGCATGAACTTAAATAACAATATATTGCCAAAAGGAATCAGAATTAATCCTAAAAGTGTGGGTATTTTTATCTTCTGGACATAGTAGCTATGAGTCCATGGTCATGCTTTTCAAACAAAAAATAATTTCAGCTGTCTAAGAAATTTCATTTATTCTTGTCAAGGGTTGAGGCTGGGCTGGGCTGGCCACTAAAAGCTGTCAGATGCTCTCTAAAGGGAATAAGACAGAGACTTATAAATTGGAAAAAAAATTCAACCTTAATAAAACAATAGTAGTACTAATAAGGATATAATGAAAATAGTGAACTATATACAAATATCAATTCTGACTCCTCCCTGATAACAATTACTACTGATGCTGCAGAGCAGGCAGGACCCAGGGAAGCCCCAGGTTCAGTGGCAGCAGGGAGCTGGACACAGGAGCTGGATTTGGGAACTCAGAATTGGGATCAAAGAAAGAAAATTGAATGAAGTCCTGCTTGGACACTGGCCATTGAAGAAAAGAGAAAAAGAGTAAAAAGGAAGAGGTGTTTAACTCCCATGGTCTCTCAGGTTTATACTAAATAGGATGTATATGGAATGCAATACTCTTCTTTGTCAACTGTCCTGTCTGTTCCTCTCTGGAGGTGCAACGTTTTACTTCCTTCCAACCCCTATTACTTCCCAGCACACCCAGTGTGGCACAAAATATACCTCTCCCACCTAAACTTTACAAACATAAAATGCCTTCTACTTCTTCATGCTGCGAGATTTCAATCCAGTCTGCTAGTTTCTTTTCAAATTATAGTGTCAGTTTATACCCTGTGGGATATGAAATGAAGACCTTGAGCATAATGAAGGAAATATTTGATACCTTCATTGTATCATTCTAACAGTTCCTGGATGTGTAGAAGAGTTCAGAAAAAGAAAGTTTCAGCTAGAGAATTCACATAAAAACATGTGTGTTTGTTGTCCATGCTGCAAACCAAAGGGAACCTAAAAAAGAAAGATGGTCAAAGACGAAGTACAAAGATGAAGTACAAAAAGTTCTTGACTGATCAAGGAGTGATGGCTGCAATGAACCAGCATTTCTCAGTGTTACTGACTTACTAAACAGGAAGTAATAATAACTAAAAAGTAAGAATAACTTCCGAAATTCTTCAATTCCTTCACCAAAATCAAAGGACAGTTGAAATATTCACTTGGAGAATATGAATCACACTTCCAAAAGCCCAGCCCCCAAACCTAATTTTCTCAGAATTTAGACTTTTTCAGCTCCAGGATCTCTCCGCGGTTGTTTCTATTTTGAAGCTATGGGACACAATATGTATCATGGAAATGTAGGGATAAGATTTGGCATGGAACATTTACTGATAAGGAAACATTATTCATCCTGTACATTGTAGGGCCGGATGTCCTGTAACATTATTCACAGTACATCTAAGCATAAATAAAATAGTGCAAGCTTTTAATTAGAGACTTAAACTCATATAAATAATACTTGTGTATCTACTTTAACATCCCTTTGCTGTAAAATGTTAAAAGCCAATGGAAAATTAATCTATTGTCTTCAGCTTTGTACAGAGAAAAATATAAATGAATCCTGATACAGCTAAAAATGTTAAGTTTATTATCTGCCTATTAAGCCTCCATCTTTTATTCTTCAGAGTATATGGTCTTAACTGTTATGTCAGTGAGAGTTCTATGGCTATTTCTTTTGGCTAATTATTTGTATTAATCAATCTGATTACAATCGCATATATTTTGATTTGAAAAAAAAAAGGTGCAACTTGACTGAAGAGATTTTTCAGTCCAATTGTAGTATGAAGAATAAAGAGTGTAAAGAATATTAAAAAAAGTTCCTAAAGTATATTGAGCACTGCAGAGATAAACGTTACCATGGCTTATTTTTAAGTTAGTGGAATTCAAAGTAGAAACCATAGTCCAATAAACCGTCTATCTGAGGAAAATTAGACACTTGCTATAAGCTTCATAGCAGCAGAGAGCCACCTGAAGTACCTCATATGAATACTGAAGAGCAGAATTTAACTTAAATGACACTCTTCTCAGAGGTTCTTGTACTTAACTCAGGTCTACAGAGAAACATTCTTGTCAGACTGGGATTCATGCATCTAAGCTCTGTTACAGAGTTTGAAAATGAAGCTGATTTCTTAAAAAACATTGGAGGATCCGTCCTCTCATTTGAAACATGCTAGTGGGATCATTGCTGCTGTTACCTCTGTTGTTACGTGCTGGAAGGAGTAGTCAGGACTTCAGGCATCCTTAGACTTGGGAGGACACAAATTTACCTTTGTCTCCAAAAGATTACTTGGTTGAAGCTCAACTTCCTAGGAACTGTGTGCCCCTTTCAAGAAAGAATGCAGTGTTTATTGGGCCAGGAAGAGAGCAAATGAAAGAGCTTGATTCTCTGGCCTGTGATGACAGCACTGACCTCAGAGAGAGAAATCCTAATTAGTAATCGTGGTATAATACTGAATATATTTCATGTACTGTCCATTTATTGCAAGTTGTGGAAAGGTGGTGAGAGAAAGGGGAGATGTTAGATTCCCAAGGACAGCAGGAGTTGGGGAAAAATGTCAGTGGAACAGAAGGAATGTTGGACAGCTAATAACAGAACGATGTTGTGAGGCACAGACTAAAGTCAACAGAATGAGTCATAGCTTAGAAATGGAAACAATCGTGGGAAATATCCATTAGAAAGAATTTTAAAACATCCAGTCTAAGGAAGAAAAAAAAAAGTGAAAAAACTTCAGATATGTGGCTTGTGCTACTACCACTTATTGCTCAGGCAAATAGCCTTGGCTGAAAGGAAAGGCATTTCTCTGAACAAATCTGCATCACATGTTACAACATCTGCATGAACAGACCTGGGCTAGTCCAAGAACTGGCAGAATCATTAGCAACTGCATTCAGGGTCTAGAACTTAACATAGAAACTGCCAGCATGCTAATAACACACTTGGGATGAGAGTACCCATGCCTGCACAGCTGTGTTGTACAGATAAATCCTCCTTTTTTGGAAGCAACAATATATTCCTGCATTGCATGGTGCAGCAAACCTGTTGCTTTGGGTGCAGAGGAAGACTTTCCCCAAACCATCTGTCTTACTTGGTTTATGTAACAGAGTGGTCTAAAATATGTTAATCTTGGCTTTTAATAAGGATTTTTTATTAGATCTCACTGGTAAATATTTTGAGAAATGGAAATATATTCAGTTTCCATGACAGATCAAAACAACTAATGAAGTGATAGATAAATATTTGGGGGAAAAAAAATAAAAAATCTTCCAAGCAAAGGAAATCTCAGACAGAGAAGGAAGAAAGAGTATTTCATATAAGGGTGGCCTCAATGCAAACATATGTTTATCAGGGAACAAGTTGAAAGAGACCAACCATCTCAAAGGGGTAAAGCAGCTTTGTTTGAAGCATAAACGAGATTTCTGACCCCTATAAGTTAATTGAAGTCCAAGGAGAATGAGCTATAAATAAAATTAATTACTTTTTTAATTCCTAAATGATAGGCATATCTGCTTACACAAATAGTGTGATGAGACTGGAAGAATTTTGTCAAGGCTTTCAATCTATGATGCACGGCAAACATTCTCATTTCAAAAGGAGATTGTACCTTAGCCTGCAGCATCAGTTCTGTGGTAGGGACAGGCTGATGGTCAATTCGTGAAAGCAAATTTCTATTTCTCTAATAAGTGAATTTTTAACAGAATCTAGGAGCAAGCATATCATAAAGAAGAATCTATGAAGTAATTTGCTTATTCACTTATCTGTCTCCTTCCCTTCTAAAATATTTATCACTTGAATGAGGTGGTTGGGAGAGCTGCATATCAAAGTTATGGGTCATTACAGGTCTCATAACATCTTGCTGCCTTTGATGGCTCACTAGCTGCCTCTGCAGGGCAAGATCTGAGCTGAAAAATAAAACAGAAAAGTCACTGACTCACTCCACCTCCATTAATAATTAATAATGATGGTATATTATTGCGCTGACAGCACATTCAAATGAGAAAATCTGTGATAAGGAAAATGCAGCTTTCTGTGAGCCATGCAGGAACCAAGCTAGGTCATAAATGTATTGCAGCAGGTGAGACTTAGCCTTCCTGAAAACATGGCGCAAAAGAAAGCTTTGTTAGGTCTAGGTTTTGCCAAAGAATCCCTTACCTAAGGTTTAGCCTTACTCAAGATTTGAAATTCTCATTTTTTCTTTCAAATGGGAAGATGCTGGATCTGATTGCCAGTTAATGGCTTGTGATTTTAGGCATTGTAGGGCAGAGAATGTGTCTGTCCCTGTGGTTATGCACTGCCAACAAATGTGACAGTCATCCTGCCTGGCTAGCATGGTGATAAAACTGATGTTACCCTGTGTTCAATTGTTATGATGGGAAAGCAAGGAAAAAAAAAATCTTTTTCTTTTTTTTTGTGTGTATAAACAGCTGCATTCTTGTCTGGCATATATTATACCAAACAAAACAAAACCCAACAGATTTAAGGTTTCGAGCAAACACTGGAAAATGCCTGAGGCAGTTCAAAATCCTACCTGAAGGTATTCCTCAAAATCCTCAAAATAAGGTGTGGTTAATGTGAACTATCCAATTTTAGCTGAGCCTAACAGATCACATTGTTGCATAGAATCATAGAATGGCCTAGGCTGGAAGGGACCTTAGAGATCATCGAGTCCAACCTCCCTGTTTTGGGCAGGGACGCCACCTCTCGACTAGACCAGGCAACACATGGGGACTGAGCGGGAATCGAACCCGCGACCTCGGTGTTGGTCCTTGTTGCCAGCACCGCGCTCAAACCACTGAGCTAACCGGGCATCTTCATATAAAAATGGATGACAAGATTTCCCACTTTACTGTGTCTACAATGACTGGAACTGTTAGTTTTTTTTAATTTTTTTAAACTATTCCTGAGATTAGGACTCACCCACTGCAGATGTAATAGAAGTGGGGAAGGGGAGAAGCTGCTTTGGAAATCTATAAAATCATAGAATGGTTTGGGTTGGAAGAAACCTTAGAATCATAGAATTGTCAGGGTTGGAAGGGACCTTAAAAATCAT
>NW_009695288.1:0-1244 GCF_000703405.1 Apaloderma vittatum | reverse complement strand
TAAAAAGCCCCTCACCAGCTTTCTTGTAGCCCCCTTGAGATACTGGAAGGCCACAATAAAGTCTCCTCGGAACCTTCTTTTCTGCAGATGGAACAACCCCAACTCTCTGTCTGTCTTCACAGGAGAGGTTCTCTAGCCCTCTGATCATCCTCGTGGCCCTTCTCTGGACGTCCAGATCTTTTCTTTTCCAGAACTGGGTGCAGTACTCCAGAGGGGGTCTCACAAGTGTGGAGTAGAGGGGTAGAATCACCTCCTTTGACCTGCTGGCCATGCACCTCTTGATGCAGCCCAGGACGTGATTGGCTTTCTGGGCTGCAAGTGCACACTGACAGCTCACGTTGACCTTCTCATCCACCAGTACCCCCAAGTACTTTTCTTCAGGGCTGCTCTCAAGCCAATCACTGCCCAGCCTATACTGGTGCTTGGGATTGCCCCGACCCAGGTGCAGGACCTTGCACTTGGTCTTGTTGAACTTCACAAGGTTGGCCTGGGCCCACCTCTCCAGCCTGTCAAGGTCCCCCTGGATGGCATCCTTATCCTCCAGCATGTCAGCTGCCCCACACAGCTTGGTGTTGTCAGCAAACTTGCTGAAAGTGCACTCGATGCCACTGTCCCTGTCACTGCCAAAGATGTTAAACAAGACTGGTCTCAGTACTGATCCTTGAGGGACGCCACTTGTCACTGGCTTCCACTTGGACATGGACCCTTTGACAGCCGCTCTTTGGGTGCGGCCATCAAGCCAGTTCTTTATCCACCTAATTGTCCCTCTATCAATCCCATATTTTATCACCTTAAAGATCATTTAGTTCCGACCCACTCTGCCATGGGCAGGGACACCTGCCCCTAGACCAGGTTGCTCAAAGCCCCATCCATCCTGGCCTTGGACACTTCCAGGGAGGTGGCATCCACAGCTTCTCTGGGCAACCTGCTCCAGTGTCTCACCAGCTTTACAGTAAAGAACTTCTTCCTAATATCTAAACCAAATCTACCCTCTTCCAGTTTAAAATCTTTAACTCTCATCCTGTTACTACAATCCCTAATAAAGAGCCCTTCCCCTTTTTTTCCTTAGGACTCCTTTAAGTGCTGTAAGGTGGCAATAAGATGTCCCCAGTGCCCTCTCTTCTCCAGGCTGAACAGTTTCAACTCTCTCAGACTGTCCCCGTAAGGGAAGTACTCCAGCCCCCAGTCTTCTTTGTGGGCCGTCATGTGGGACAGAGTGTCTTGAACCGCTTTACCCTGATAGG
>NW_009695287.1:0-484 GCF_000703405.1 Apaloderma vittatum | reverse complement strand
TTTTGATAACACGAGGGATTTTCCAGTCCTCTATTCAATTTGCCTTTCTCCTTTTACATCCGAAGCTGTACAACGCTTTCCCATCGATAATAAAGTTCTTCCCTGGATCCCACCAAACCATTATTAAAAACGGGAAGTTGTTGAAAAATTTTGTGAAAGAGAAGATCGACAAACACAAGGAGGACTGGAACCCCTCAGAGAGCCGGGACTTCATCGACAGCTACCTGCAGGAGATAGCCAAGGTCAGCAATGCAGAGCAAACCCTTCAGCAGGGGCTATAGAAATCGGGAGGGACAGGAAACAAGCCCAAATTCTGCTGGTGTGGCCATTTATGAGCTCAGGGCAAACACCAGGTTCAGAGCACCCATCAGTGGGATGGAGGTGCAGGGGCCAGCATCTTCTGCCAAAGACCTTGGGGTAGATTTGAACAAAGCCAGGTGGTAGGCAGCCCTTGGGTTTGTGCGGCACTAACTCAAGTTTTTGT
>NW_009695286.1:70577-82207 GCF_000703405.1 Apaloderma vittatum | reverse complement strand
CCCGTCGGTCTGGCGGAGCGCGGCCCCGTAGAGAAGGCAAAGCACTTGGCAGCGGACGCGTTTGTTCCCTGACCCCGAGGTGCAAAACCTCCCTGTCAGGACACGACAGCGACCGAACCGTGCCGCTCGGGTCTGTTCAGCGTCCAGGAATTCCTGAGCATCACCTGGGGCACGGCTGTGCCGTGAGATTCGGCTTTTGCCCTATTGGACGGGCCCTACGATGCCTCTGCCGCAAACTTGTTTTCCAGCAGGACCGGGTGCTGCTGGGGTGGCCAGGGCACCCTCCTGAGCCCCACTCAGGAGACAGTCAAAAAAGTGACAGTCAAAAGGTGCCTTTGTGTCACAATCTCACTGAGACAAGGCCATTTTTTACCTAGAATTTCTAATATTTTAACCAAAGCATAATTTTTTTTTTATTGGATATCTAGGCTGTTCTGCGTTAAGGATATCCTGCTTCCAGACAGCCAGAGATCTTTTGCGTTTGCTTAAATAAATAAAATGAATTCATATTTCCAGGATGTACTGTGTTCCAGAATGTGCCTGTAAGAAGATTCAGATATTTTTTACATTAATTTTCCTTCTACTGTGCCAAATTGTGGAGTTTCTCTTCTTGTAATGAGTTACTATTAGGGCAGTTCCTTCCAAAGACTTGAACACACCACACAGGTCGGTTCCACTTCTCTCAGTCCACTTCTGTGTTTCCCTGGAGCCAGGGGAGTTCCTGCACTTCGAAAGGGAGTATTGATGCAGTAGGACCAATTTCACTTTTATTCGTTTAGTAAGCTTGGCACGTTTCCCAGAATATTTTCTCTCCTTTAATGGGTCCGAGTTATGTAGCTTGTCTTCCTTTTCTACTATCTCATACCCTGAAATAAGGTGTTTATAGCAACATGGCTCCACTGCATTTAAAACCAGAAATACTGTTTTTTCTTAGCCACAGAGATTGCCTTTTTTAATTAACTAAAACTGTCCAGCTGCTGATCCCAGTGAATTATTGGAGTTCACAAGCTCTATCTAGCTTTAGGAGCACTATTACTTCTCTCTGAAACACGAAGAGTTATTCTGTTATTTAAATGCTGCTTCTCCAAACATTGTGCAGACTTAGCAAGTCCTGTTTTCAAGATCCTCTTTCTGATTATGCAACTTTACAAAGCATAAAGAAATCACTAAACATCTTTTTTTTTTCCTTAAGAATCCAGTTGACCTTGGATTTGCTTTTGCAGAGTAAGAGGTGGCCTAATTAGCAAATTTAATGGCCTGTAAACTGCTGTAATTAGTAACATACTTCCAAAGTTTAAATCATTTGTTATTCTTAAACACATTGTCAATTCGTTCCAAGTGCAGCATCATTGCATAGACGAAGGACACCAGATACATTGCATGAGTTATCCAGTATCTTTCTGATAAAATGTTTTGCACCTAAGCAACCCAAAATACACTATCCAAGCAATTAAAACTGTTTCCTTTGACAAATATATGATTTTAACATTCAGGTTAACCACAAATATGTTTTCATGTAGAACTTCATCTCTTGCAGATGGCAGAGCTAGAGAGGATGGCATGATCTCGACTTTACGTCGCATAGGCACAGCAGAGTCAACATCCACGACAGACATTTCCAGCTCCCAAGGCAGGGTGTGTGCTTTGGAGACCTGGCAGGGGGAGCTTGAAACAAGCCCTGTTAAGACTCCTGTCAGCTCTGTGCACCTTTGACTGCATTGTCTTTATTTGTGACTCACCCCTCATGATTATTAAATGCTTATTTGTCTGTGATTAACAGGAATATGGACCTCCACAGACCTGCACAGAGATCACAGTCACCCTACACCACTTTTACAATGAGCTAAATCCATGGCATCTTCCTCGCTCCTGTTGTGACTTTTAGTTCCAAGTTGCAGAGATGAGCCTCTGTGAAGGTAATTTAAATTGCTTCTGATTTTTGACAATGTGAGAGGAGAATAATGTCTATGCGGATAAGCTGTTTTTAGAGAGAGTGCAAAAGACAATGGAATTATGCAACGGAATGAAGAGTCATAGGTGATAAATAAACATTTGGACAATTTTATATGCACTGGATATCCCCTCAGAATAAGAATATTTATCAAGAAAAGAGACACATTTTGACACTCTCTGATCAAAATTCTTGTTTGCAGAGCATCACTGTAGCAAGAAAAAGTTTGGCAATCTGTCACCTAGATTTCACAATTTCCAACTACTCAAGTTTATCGGTGAAACAGGAAGTTTGCTATAAGCCACACTTTCTATTTCAGTGGCATTTACCCACCAGTTATTCATAGACACAAGGAGACCGGTCAGCTCTGTGGCAATCTAGGAGATGTTTCTCCTTCCTCCTCTTGAGCCCAAGGATGTGAAGAGACACTGTTAAAAAATACACAAATTTTCCTGGAAATGCCTGTGTGCACAGAAGCTCTTTCACAGCTAAAACCAGATAATTTTCACATTACTCTGCTGAGATGTTCATGGCAGAAGGTGTAAAAGGATGTGCAACGGTACCAGAGTTATTCATTTAATACACTCACTGTCCTCCACAGTCAACAACCGACACTGACAAAATATGTTAAAGCACATAAAGGGGCAGAGAGCCAAAGGTATTGTAGGACAAGAGACGCATAGTCCCTGTTCTGCACTCGTTCTAGACTATAAAATATGTGAAGCAGGACAGAGAGCAGAGTTCAGGGGTAAAACCATGCTCCGATTCACCCAAGTCCTAATTAGTAAAAGACAGGTGGGTAAGTGGGCTATGGAGGGCCTCCTTCTTGGTCCATAACCTGGGCATCGCACTTATTGTTGGGAAGATTTTTAGCACACGTGCTGCCAGGTGGATGTGAACTTACTTGCTGGCAAATGCCTGTAGAGGTTGTAAATACACAAATTTACAAATCACCCAGAGAAGTCTGAGAGTCACCTTCTTGTGTAAAATAATTTAGTGGAACTTAACTCCTTTCCAGGTTTTTGTGAACCAGAGTGAATACTGGGCCCTCACTGAAGGTGTAACGCTGACGCCAACAATGCTTCACATAAGATTTTACCAAGCTTTGCAACTCAGTATCTCTATACACACATAAAATGTCTTCAACCTTAGAAGATGCAAAAATACATAACAGAAAATTAACAAATCTCAAAAAATTGAAGAATCACAGGATCGTTGGAGTTCGAAGGGACCTCTAGAGATCATCTAGTCATTCATTAAGCTTGCACTTAAATTTCCTCATGAGCAGACGCCATTACAGCAATGCAGCTGGACTCACATGCTTTGCTCAGCGCCGTGCGGGAACTTGTTTCAGCCTCTTGGTTTTCCAAGAGATCGGGTAAAGAGGCTGACCCGTGGCAGCCAGAGGGGCTCTCGATGGATCAGATGCCAATGCCACATAGCCAGAGCAGTTTTTGTACAGGTAACATATCGATGTGTAATTGAGATGGATTATTATGAGATGAGATTTGCATTTTTCCTTTCAAAAAGTTTACTAAGCATTGTCTTTTTACAGAAGTTTAAGAGTTGTGTGCCTCTTTGGTGTGTTCAAAGAAGAATACACCCCCATGCTGAGGGAAGGGTTCTGTCAACTACTGCTGCAGAATATTACACAGAAAATTGCACTTGTAAATCACCCTTGACAGTGAAGTTTGAAGAGGAGGGATGTAAATCAAAGACACATAAACAGAAAAGAGAGAAAGAGACAATGAATTCTCAGAAATCTCAAGGCTGAGTTGCTTTTGAATGAAGAGCACATTTAACTGTTAATTTGAAGTCTGATATTATTTCTCTGCCCGCAATTTCTGCCCTTCCTGAGAAGTACTGCCAGATGGAAAAAGAGAAGACAGCTATATTGCTTATGCAAAATCAGGGCTTCTTAAAGAACAGTTGAAAAGTGCCAGTCCTACTGCCAGGGTAGGGTAGAGGTTTTCTTGGGAGATTTTGGTTTTCTCTGCTGACAGGAGTCCGTGAAAGCAGAGCAAAATTAGATAATAACCAATTTGTATAGAAATTTTGTGTATTGCACAAAAGTTTAAAATGTCATCAAAGCATCACCACATTTACCGTTCAATATTTTCAAAGCTTGGCAACAAACATCACTAAGTAAATCACAGCTGTGAGACTTTTTAACTTAACATGCCTGTCAATACTGCTAGTTTACTGCCCTATTTTAAATCTCACATGTATTGAAATATAATAACTCTTCAAAGCTATCAGAAATTAAAGCATCGCAATGTGAATTGTCCGACTGACATCGGAAGCATCTTGTGCTGATATTTTGGCATAAACATGTTCCATCTTTGTTATTTTTTATTACAAGTTGCAGATACTTTCCTCACAGCAAGAGTTCCAAGCAATTTTTGACTTGTTATTTGTATGTCAAACACCCCAAAAAGGGCAAAAGTGCAATTATGCAAAAATGCCAAGCCTTTTGAAAGAGTAGGAAGCCATGGTTTGAGTATACACAAGGGGGTTTGCATAGGCCACAGACCACCACCTCCGCTAATGCATTATTTAGGCACTAAACACAGGGGTCCTGGTTGAGCAATGTCACGCTGAGCTGTCACTGTCCTGACGCAACACCAGATGCAGTCTTTCGTCAACCAAAGCATTTATGGGAAGGGAGGAAAAAGAGACTTAACTGAACAAAGACTTACAGAGATAGATGAGTCAGGAGAGTGTCATAAGTTCATCCTGGTCCAGCCTGCCAAAGAGATTCACGGCGAAGAACTCGTCATTGATGAATTTTCACCTGTTTCTCCTGCTTGTCCTCATCTTCAGTGCTAATGGCTACATTTCTCCACAATTCACAATTCTAGGGTTAATGCTCTAGAGTGGCAAGGCAGAAGTTACAGCACAAACAAAGGAAGAAAACGAAGGATGATGAAATATATTACAGCAGTGATCACCTCTCAAACCATTACAACTGAGAGTGAGAAGTAAGTCCTCTGCTGAAGAAATAATTGTAATTGCAGCTGCTACATGCCAAAATCATCTGAATTGCATTGGGATATTTTCTCTTGCCACAGAAGATACACACGTTTTTGTTAAGTTGTGCAACTTGCGTTTGGCTTATAAACCCAGATCTACTTCAGATCAGTTCAAACTGATGTAAGCCAATAAAGAATTCTCACGAAGATCGGAACAGTGGCACTCTGATTTCTTTTAGCAAAGGCGGACCGATATCCGTGTACAATCACATGTATGTGCACATGAACTTGCTCAGACGGAAGCATGATTGGAGTCCAAAGTTCAAATTCAGATTGTTGTCCTTGTGTGCACTACTTCCAGGAGATGGAAGAGAAGTCACAGCTGGCTTCATAAGTGATCTCTATTCTGTTGCAAGGAGCTACCTCTGAAGGGAAGTAGACCAGTCCACAGGAAAATAAAACAAATGAAAACATCTAGACAGAAGGGCATCTCTTGAGGAGACTGCATTGCTTCCAGAGTGACAAACATGATCTCTCCTGGTCCACGGCACTCTAGCAAAAAGTCCAGGGTCAGTGAGCTAGGGCAGATTACTTCCCTTAGACTCTTCCTCGTCTGTTATTGAAGGAAGCACAGCACACCAGCTTTTTTTCCTAAATGATTAACTTTGCTGCCTTTTCTGCTCAGCACATTAGATAAAGAAGTTTATTCAGTTAGCCTATTTGTCTACATTCCTTTGCCAAAGATCTCACCAAACAAAGCCTATTTGATGGTTTATTCTTTGCTAAAGGAGACGTTTATTTACAATAATCATCTTATTGTAAACTTCTTAAAAGGAGGATTTGGAACTGGAATTCATAGTAACAGAGAAATCTGACTTCTCCAGAGAAATAATTTTCATTATCTATTTTGCACAGTAGAAGATATAAGGCCAACTAAACCTAGATGAGACGGAATGTGGCATAACCACTTGGAAGTTTTGTTTATTTTGTTTGTTTTCAGTGGTTCACCCACTTCCTATTGGAAGGAATCACCTCCGCCTAACTGGAGCTTTTCCAAAGTCTGAGGGAGGAAAAAGGATATAAAGGATGCTAAGTCCCACAGAAGGTGCTCTGCAGCACAGAAGTCACACAAGAGGGATCACCTCTAGCACAAGCAGAGAGGAAAGAATCAAGAAGTACAAAGACAACTTCTGATGAGGTCTCTCCAGTGACCAGCACGTCAGACTGAGAAGGAGCTGGTGGGAGCTGAGAACACATCGCACCCTGCCTATCTGTAACAGTCATCTCCAGCTATCTCAGGTAGCAACAGTGTTCTGATTGCTCTGATGTCAGACTTGGGCCAATCCCATGTCCTTGATGAGACGTTTAAGATGGACATAAAGGTGTCTCAGAGTCAAATTTGGCTTATGCCATCCCTCCCAAGCCTGCACAACTACAACGTTTTGGCGGATGCTCAGTCAAAGTCTCAAGGAATGAGGCTAACGGTTACAAGTTGCTCCTGGGGAGATTCTGATGGAACTCCAGAGGGAAATTTTTCACCATATGAGCAATTAGACATTGGAATAGTCTTACAAGAAAAGTGGCGGATTCCTCAGCTTTGCACAGTTTTAAGGCTCAGTTTGACAGGGTGCTGGGCCATCTCTTTTTAACTGTATTTCTTTTCCTTAAAGAGTTGGACTAGATGATTCTTGAGGTCCCTTACAACCGGGTATTCTAGGATTCTCTGATTCAAACTCAGCGAGTACACAAATACTGGCAGTTAATGACAAGCCTGGAGACTTGTCCCCACCTGCAGGAGGAGCTGGAGGCTGTTGGTCCATTGCAAGGCAGAAGAGCAAAAAAACAATGTATAGTATTTTAACCCCAAGTGGAATTTACCATACAACTATATTTGCTTCCTATACAGCACAAACCGCCTCTTGTTTGGGTCAAGGACATGGAATAACTAGTGTCCTTAGTCTGCATTCATATATATCCTCAGAAAGTAATGATCTGCAATATCAAGAATCATAGCATGGTTTGGGTTGGAAGGGATTTCAAATATCATTTGGTTCCAACCCCTGGCAGTAACCAACTTGTTCTAGCAGCTTCAAAGCTGGGATAAAAACTTAGGATGAGTTTGTTCCCTCCGGATCCGAGGGCTGTTCCATCTGGCAGGCAGTGCCATGCCTCACAAATATCTTGGCAGTGCATGGATTCAGGCATAGCGCACACATAATATGCCATCAGAGTTCAATAAAATAAATTGGAAGGAGCAAAAGTAATTTTCAAAGCACGATTCACAAGACACATAAGATAATTTACAGAAGCTAGAGGCTAGAAGCTGACAGGGAAGTAGTTCCTCACAAATTACTTGTCTTTTAGGTCAGACACTTGAGAGAAATATAGGATAGTCAAGAATCACTACCAAGGTGTGATTTGTATGCAGAAGGGCTGCTGCTCATTGCAACATCTCTCCTGTAAAATATGCACTATGAATATATATGTTCCCTAGAACAAGAGTTGCTTGTTTCTCTGCTTTTATAGGTTTGCAGTTCTTCAGAGATAAACCAGTATTTTACAAGTGAAAAGGCTGTAAATGCTGAAGAGTATTTCTTTTCTACCTGATTACCAAATAACAACAATACCCGTTCCACACACGTTGTGAGAGGTAGCATAGGATATTAGCTTGTTCTTGGCCCTTCTTTCTAAGTGATTCTTAAAACATTCCCAGAAAGTCACCATAAACAAGTTTCCGTACCTGCAATAATGCAGCAGCAGCAGCAAGCTGTACCAATAAAAAACACCAGTCTGACAGCTCCAGGTGCAAATGGACCACCTTTGTCATAGAAAACCGTGCCTGAAGAATGAAAGGGAGGCTTGAATCTAACTTCTTTAGGTCTCTTAAGACATTAGTCTTGGGCCAACATCACTGAAAGCCCACGGCAGCAGATACAGAATGTCAGGAAAGGTGATTCTGGTTTCTGAGATGCGTTTGGCTTTTCCATAATTCAAACCCGGCATGGTGTTACTAATCTGCATATTCACCACCCAGCTCTTCCAATCAGTCAGAGAATCTTTGACCAGTGCTTCCCCTTAACAGCTAACAGTTCTATTACAACATGTTTTTATTTGCACTCCTTTACAACAGGAGTTTTTGCTGCATTTACTCTCCTCTTATTTTTCTTTTTTTTTTTTTTGACAACTAGAATGTAACCTCACAATAAACACTACATTTTAGCAACTCTAAAAGCTTGATTTACACTAATTTGTCTACCTCTTGTAAGCACTAATTGCACAAGATGTGGAAAATAATTCAATTGCTAAGACTGTAGCCAGAAGCCATAATAATAATGAAATTAAAAATTAAAAGTAACATACCAGATGCACTCTGCCCACCTAAATGAGACAGTACAACCAGTGGCAACATTTTTATCTTTACAATTTCTAACTACCTTTTTCTTCAGTGTCTGATGTGAAGTGTGGAAATGCCAGTGGTTGCATGGAAAGGGAAGGAATGTCTGAGACAATGGCTGTCCTCATACAGAGTGGATCTTTTTTTACATCTTTATTTTCTGTCTTGAAACATTATTCATGTGAAATACGAGGACTGTGGATGCATTCCAAGATTTCCCAACAAAAAGAGGGCAACCAGGGCTTAGCCTGTGCTGCGACAGCTCTGGCTGGACGCAGCAGCAGAATCTGTGGGGAGCTACAGCACCGTGTCTGTGTGCCAGGCAGCCCTGGCCTCCCCAGTGGCAGCCCCTCTGAAACACCAGTCAGATCAAGCCCGTTCACAGAAACAGGCTGTTGTGTGGCAAAAACCTTACACTTGCTATAATTGAGAGCCCAGGTTTGCAGTTAGATCCACTCAGGAACAGGCTGTGGTGCATGTGGCCTGGACTTCAGGACCACATCTTCACTCTGGTGCTGTATTTTTCCCACTCTTGAGAGATTACCTTGAAAATAAAGCCCATTTTTTTCCTTTTCAAATTAACAGCTGAAACGTCTTCTTCTGGCATTATTTATAGCATATTACAGGCTCATATCCTTTCAAATGTATAGACAACACTGCATTTTCAAATGAATAAAACCAGAGAAACAGCTGCAATCTTCACTTGATAACATTTATTCAGTATCTTCTGAAATAAGCAAGAATTTTACGAAGCCCATAAGCAATCAATTACAGCCACAAAACCCTCATACTGATCCTAAATAAGAAGCACTATGAGAAATACACAATATTTCATGAAACAATACTGTACATCAACAACCTTTAGGAAACAAGCAACTGATATCATATGCTTAGTTTACTCACTATATAAAAAACTTTAACCTTTAAAGAAAAATATAGATTCAGTCCAATTGTAGGATCCAATTCCATGTCCACTGAAATCAATGGAAGTTCTCTCACTGATTTCAATGTTTAAAGGATCATGCCCTTACTTTGCCTCAAGAGGCACTTTAATTATTATACAAGGCCTAGCCTGAATACTATTACAAAAATGTCAAACATCAACTCAAGAGTATGTTTCAGCAACTTTCAGGAAATAATGGAGAAATAGGTTATCTATCCATGCATGGAATAAGGCAAAAGCTAATTCATTCGGATTAGGAATAATAATTTTTACTAGTTTCTTCTTCACAACACAAACATTTTAGACTTTTTTAATTAATAGATATATTATTTATCATATTATGCTTCACATTTTTCCTACCTCTACTGAGAAAGCTGGCACTGACATGTCATAAAGAACTCCTCATTAATTATTGTTTTCTGTTCTGTAACAACCGCAGGAAAATCATCTGGGTTTAGTAATAGTGTCTACCAAGAAAAAAGCACACACTATCATAAGCCTATAGTTTATAGAGCTCAAGGTCCATTAAAATGTAATTCTTGAAGTTCACAAATTCCATTTTAAAATACTTTTCCAAACTAAAAGCTGCAGAAAATTGGTTCTTAAATATTCTACAGAAAATTCTGAAGCATCTAATGGTTTAAATTACTTATGCTTTCTTCTTAAAAATATTTAGATTATGTTAGTAGCCCATCTTTTTGAAAAATAATCAAAAAAAAGATACACTAGTTTACAAATCTTTTGTCTTAATCAGTGTAACCAAAGGTTTGTCATCTGGGCTGTAATCTTCGTAAGCAATGGGGGTTGCATCATACATTGCAGGTCGGGATTTCTTGCCAAACCTGTAAACAAAAGAAAGTTATTTGTGACAAACAGAAGTACAAACGAGTTAATACCAACAACCCACTGGGTTATGGTATGCAGTCAGAAACAACCTAGTTCTAAATTGTATTGCAACATGCCAGAAGCACAGAAGTATAAATATCTGAACTGTGAGAAACATGCATCAAACAAAAAAAGAAAATCTTTTTGCAAACAAGAAACACATTCCCGATGAAAGGCTCCAGCAATTCTGCTGTGGAATTCAGCAGTATGAGAACATGGGAAGACTGTGGAACTGACACAGTTTCAGCGAGGTCAGAATTTTACTTTAGAGCCTGCTAACAACCAACATTAAGGCCAGGTCATACATATTTACAAAAGTAAAAAATTGACAACTATGTGACATTTGCATTTGGAAACGCAATAGTTGTGCCCTGAATTGAGTTACAAGCTATAGACAAAGCATTTAAAAAATGAACTTGAAGTCTTTGCTCACCTGATGTCCACCTGAGAAGCACATTTAAATTATCAATGTGCTGCATGCTATTTGCAACACTGGCAAAACTAATGGCAGGCAGACTTTTGGAACACAACATAAACACACTGATATAGCAAAGGTTTACAAGCAACAGAATCACATCCTGAGCGAGCTCCTCTGGGGCAACCAACGCTGCAGAGAACCAGGTGGCAGCTGTCTGTGCAGAGACCCGCTGCAGCCCCAGTGCTGGCACACCCAGAACCCCTTTAGGTGCCATGGCACCGGGTGGTGAGCCTATCACTCTTCAGTTAAAAGTCAAAAAACTACCATCTCTAAGAAAACAGGTAAGAAAGATTCTATTTTCAAGGTAAACACAAGTGCAAAAATGAGTGATTTGAAGACAGTCTTACTAAATAATCTGGTAAATTAGTCACAAAAATCTGTGTGCTTTTGCCATCTAATCAGATTACTTGTGTGTATCAGAGTATTTACATCCGAAACAGAAGATCTTACAGGCTAAGAACTCTGCATCTGTCCCTCTTCAACAGTTTACAACACATAAAATCTGGAAAATTCCTTTTATATTCAAGGAGTTGTGCTGGATTATCACACTTCAGATGAGAACAGAATAGGGATCCAGAAAGAACAATGAGCAATGCTGGTGATTTTGTCTTTTCAAAGCAGCATTCTCTGTTAGCAATGGTTAAATGCAGTACACATGTACTAAAATTATGTATTGCAACATATTTCTTCTGAATTACCATTCTCAGAACAAACCTGGCATGTCGGATAGATGCAATTGCGCTACTAAATTCGCTGTCAATGCTTCTACAGTTGTAAAATTCTTCATAGGCTGGCCTGGAAGAACCTTGATATTCAATGCGGCTGATGCGACAAATTCCCACAATCAGGATGATCAGCATCAGGACAAACGCTACGCAGAGAGCCCCAATTATGATGTAGAGGGAGTGACGAGGCATATTTGTTAGACTCTCTGCCATATGCCCAGACTTCCACTGCAGATCTGCTGATGTGAAATAAAAGCTTATTAATTAGTAATTTGTATCCTT